>NW_018736295.1:0-1000 GCF_002204515.2 Aedes aegypti | reverse complement strand
CGAACCGGTTTCGAACCGGTGACCCCCGCGTGAGAGTCACGCACGCTACCAACTGAGCCATCGTTGGTGACGACAACCGATGTGACGGCTGTACCCCGTCGAGCAAGTCCACGAATCCCGTGTGAGGCGCCGTTGAGAACGGCAAGCGAGTAGCAGAAGCGAAGTCCGGAGGAGATCCGCGTGTCGGCCACGTGAGGTGCCGCAGCAACAGAAGCTACCGCCGATGCCTCCACGCAAGTAACCGTTCAAACCGTGAGTACTCATTTTTGTATCCCATGCGCATGGTGAATTTCGCCCCTAGCCCGAGTTAAACCGCTAGCGTGGCCACACCGTTCATTTCGGCCCTACCGTTCGTTCCGTTTATGCGTCGGTAGTCGGCAACATAAATTTAACCCACAATGAACACCACCCGTCGAACCGCACACAAATGAATTAACCGCACAGAAGAGAGAAAGAGAGTAGCTAGAAAGAGGGAATGAAGTAGTAGAATAGGCCTAGGATAAGATTGTAAATATTGTCGATAAAGTAGAAGTTAAGAAATGAATTGAATATAGCATGAAACGAAAGGGAGGAAGTTTGAATTTGAAGAGGAGGTGTTTTAATAAATGAGTACACTATAGTCCAAAAGTGTTTGAATAGCTTTTTCTTGGGAGAAGTCTAGAGAGGTAAATGTAGAGGGATTTTCACGTTTCGTGTCGTTTTTTTTTATTTTGGTCATTTACTGGAGAGGTTGACTCCGAAATCAACCAGACAGCTTTTTAATCGAACGAAGATTCGTTCGAGGTGTTTGAGTCTTGTTTTCCCGTGATGATAACCATCGCGAGCACTACTTTGTCGTCGGCGAAAATCACCTTTACGCACTCCAATTTCTTTATTTGCACGACTTCGGTCGTGAAGCATTTCGTTTCCCTGATCAGCCAGCTTGTTTCCCGCCCATTCATTTGGGAAAAACCAGAACCCTCCCCTGAAGGGTCTCAGTTCGGTCGGGCAACCTTTCAAA
>NW_018736294.1:0-17578 GCF_002204515.2 Aedes aegypti | reverse complement strand
GCCTTCATTTCCGGGTTTCCATTTAACCGCCTTTCCATAGCTAGGAAACGTTTCTTCGCAATTGCCTTCGACTCTCCAAGTTTTTCCAGCATGTTCTTCTTCTTCGGTAGCGTTACTCTGAACTTTCCATCTGAATCCCTGGTAGTCGTCTTCTGGGAAGATCGCTTCGCATGTGGATTCCTCAATCGACAGGCAACTTTTCGTGCGACATGATTCCAACTCCCAGAATTTGGCTAGCTCCTCGTATAGCTCTTCAGTAGTCACTGGCGAGGAAGCAACAGTACTGTAACTGACCACAGACGTTTCAGGAAGACCGCCGGCGACAATCCATCCCAGCCTTGTATTACGTAGAATCAATCCTGAATCAGAAATCCTCCGCTGTGCGTTCAGCAGAAGTCGTAGAAGATGATGTTTCCAAGAATGACATCGACGGCTCCGGATTTGTTGAAGGATGGATCCGCTAGGGTGATTCTTTCTGGCATATTCCAGGAAGACACATCAATGTTTTGCTGTGGCAAATTTGACGTCACCTTCGGAAGCACGTAGAATTTCAGCTCACACGACATGTACGATGAGCTGCACGATGAAACTGATGCTAACACTGCTTGTTTGCTGACAGATGAACAACCACTAGAGTGTCCATCCCGGGACATCCCGGGACAAAAATCCCGGGATTTGACAAATTTCGGGATTTCCCGTTTCCCGCGATTTTATTTCTGATATCCCGGGAATACCGGGATTCCCGAAATGTGATTCATGAAAAGATTTAATTACAGTGCTGTATTTGTTCGAAAAAATAGCAGTTTTAAAATTTTAATTTCGGCTTGACATTATAGTTTTAAATTGTATATCACTTACCATTGGAACAATCTCCTCCTACTTATCAAACCTACACCTAAACCGAAAATGTTTAAAATATTTGTAGAAGAAAAATTTTAAAATGAAAAACTGCTATTTTTTCGAAAAATTTCACCTAGTGTCTCACTTTTCGGCAGGGACTCAGAAAAAACTGAAATTTTGTAGTTACAAAATTGATCATATTTGTAGTTCTGTGGAGAAAATTTCAGCTCGATTGCTTGATAGGGAACAAAACTACAGCATGTCAAAGTTGAGCATTTTGTATGAAAATCGACATGCGCTGCTATTATTCAGAACAGCACTGTACAAAGATAGAAATACATATTCTTATTTGTCTAGTTGTAAAGTTTTAATGCGTTTCTTTTCAAAATTAGCCTTTTTATAAGCCTATGCTGAGTACGCGAGTACACCTAAACTGCCGCAAATCGCAAATCGGTACCATCTGTAAAAAGTAGGCATTGAACAAATTGACTGAGAAGTTTTCAGTCTTGTTTCCCATTCAAATATTCAAAAATTCCAGGAGAATGGAACATGTTTCGATTCCAATGAAATTTTCATGAATTGCTTTTCAATCCGTTACCTTTTCAGGAAAAATATAAAGATGACCAAATAACGATTCATATTTGTTGTTACACGGTGCGAAAATCTGCAGTGGGACTGATATGTGTTTACTTTTCATTATGGGACAATTCGCATTATGGGTCGTGGGTTGGAATCCCACCGGTCGAGGATCTTTTCGGGCTGGAAATTTTCTCGACTTCCCAGGGCATAGAGTATAATCGTACCTGCCACACGAAATACGCATGCAAAAATGATCATTGGCATAGTAAGCTCTCAGTTAATAACTGTGGAAGTGCTCATAAGAACACTAAGCTGAGAAGCAGGCTCTGTCCCAGTGGGGACGTAACGCCAGAAAGAAGAAGAAGAAGATGGGACAATTCGACTTGGTGTTCTTTCCTAATTTTACTGAACAAAAAGTGATTACTCGTTAGTGCAGCTGAATGGTCATTAGAAGATATAATAAAAACTGATATCAACTCAATTTTGACCAAAATGCAGATGGCACTGACTTGCGATTCACGGCAGTAAACTTCAGTAAATAATTTTCAGTAATTAACTTTTAGCATGATCTACAATACCTTCAATGATCTTTGATCGTTTCTTTTGTGCTATAGTTTTTATGGATTTTCAAATGTTTGAAGTAAATTGCTTTAATATTATGACTTAAGTTTTTATCAAACTTCCATTCATAAGTGTTATAGAGAATTTAAAAAATCCGTAGCAAACCCGTAATTAGTTAAGCTATGTTTTGATTTTTGTTATAATGTTTGTGATTTGTTATAATTAACATATTATTTTGAAAAGTAAAAATTATCTGTTTATTTCATTGAAAAAAACTTTGTATTGTTAAATTTGAACTTCCATTTCAACCGAAATGCTTCTTTTATTGAAAAGTTGTTAAATCCCGGGATCCCGGGATTTCCCGGGATAAGCATAGATTTTTGTCCCGAATCCCGGGACGAGCAAAAAGGCCGGGAAATGGACACTCTAACAACCACCCACTCCGTCGACCGGCAAATTTTCTCGTAAACGTTGAAAATTCAACCTTTGTGACAGCGATTCAGACATAACACAGATCTGAGATCCGTTATCCAACAAAGCGCGTGCAAGAACGGTGTTTCCGTAACGATCACCGAGCTTCACGATAGCGGTAGATAGAAGCGCAATGTTTGACTGACGGAGTGTTTCGAATGGTGTAGCAGTGGTGTGTACAGTTGGAGTATTGGTGGGAGGTGCATTTTGCGAAGATGTACTTTGTGTTTGTGTAGACTGTGGAGTGTTATGAGACGTGTTCCGGTTTTGGGCCTGATTCGGATGCTGGGGTGGTGGATTCACGCTTTGAGGTCTTTTCGGTGGGCCTTGGGAGGAGGGCTGACTCGAAGTTTGCTCTTGTTGAACTGAAGCCACGAACGGATGAAGCAAGTGATGATGGTTTTGACCACACTTGCCACACGAAGATCTCGAACAATCCATGACGTAGTGCCCTGGCCGTAGACAGTTCAAGCACAATCCAAGCCGTCGAACGGTTGCCTTCCTATCGATGACCTTCATTTTCCCGAAACGCCTACACTGTTCGATCGAATGTGCTCCACCGTTACAGATTTGACAGTTTCCACTGGGCGATACAGCAGCGTGAACCACTGGAGGCTTGACCGGGCGCTTGAAGTCACTGCTTTTTCGTGCAGACGTGGACTGCAGTATGGAACAGTGATTCTCCAGAAATTCCACCATGCGCTGATAAGTAGGAATGTCCTTTGAACTATGGTGAGTTTCCCAGTGACGAATCGTATCGTCATCCAGCCTTTGGGAAAGCATGAACGCTAACAGAGTACTCCAATCGTTAGGCCTCTCTCCTAACTTCTCCAATTGTTGAAGGTTCACCCTGAACGTCGTCAGAAGATGATTGAGTCCCTGAAAGCTTTCAGTCTTCATTGGCGCGACAGCGAAGAGAGCTCTCAAATGCTCCTGAGCAATCAGTTTATGATTCTCGTACTTCGCTTCTAGAGTCTCCCACGCAAGTGTGTAGTTCGCAGCAGTGACTTGGATCTGATTGATTTGTAGCAGCGCTTCGTCCTTCAATGAACTTCGTAGGTAGTTGAACTTATCAATCATATTTAGTTGGTTGTTGGTGTGTATCAACGACCTGAAGTTGTCCCGGAAATTGATCCAATCCGAGTGTTTTCCAGTAAAGGTTGGGAGTCTTAATTCCGGATACTTCATCCTCGACGGCTGACAAACCTCGGCTCCTGCTTGTCGTTCAACTATCACCCCCTTGGTTTCCGATCATATTTGTATGGAGTTGCTGCTTCAAGCGAAAATACTTGTTCTCGAATTCCTTGAAGATCTCTTCGTTCTCCCTCTGTCGAGCCTCGGCCATGGCTGCTTGATCGACTGGAGCATCATCTACACCTTCAGCACCAACAGCACCTTCCACTTCAACAGTATCCAAGTCATCAGTAATAACTTCGATTTTCACTCGCACTTCACAATATTTATTGTACACTTCGTCTAATCTCTGCATTCGAAACTGTAGTTCATTCTTGTCGCGTTGGTCATCGTACGTTCTCAAAAACTCCTGTATGTTGTCCAACGTAACCCAGGCATGACGTTCCTGCTTCACAAGTGCTCTAAGATCCGCAGCTGGCATGATGACTGGAAGCACTACACAATCACTGTTAGCAAAACTCACTCCCGAGACCTCAAACGATCGCGCGAATTGACAGAAGACAGGCCAAAATTATCAAAGTGAATTAATCACTTTCCAGCAATCTCAAATTGTGCCTTCAAAGGCAATAAATCGGAAAACCAGAGAATCTCAAACACGATCTCCACAATATCTACTTAAATTGTACAATCTTGCATGCGATTTATATGCTCATCAGGAGCGTTTTGTATTTGTCTACCCTAGGTAGAGCAAGCACACCACTGGCAGGCGCACAATGCAATCCAAGCCAGGTACCTCAACCACTCAACCTCTAGCACACACTGTACTTATCTGACGTCCTTTGGCGATCTCCAGATGTCCACTTTGGGCCTTGGCACAGCAATGATGGTCAGCAGGAACAGCGAGCGATGTCTCCGATCCTCTAAATCGTCTCCAGCAACCACACGTGCAAATCCAACGGCCACAGAAGCGACGGCAAAGAATCCTCAGCAAAGGCGACGTTTTGAATTTTCTTCTATTATCACCACACTGCCGGGCAATCACATTCACTTTTCAAGCGACGTCCCCACACCGGCACCACAAAGCGAATAAACACAATGCACTTGTCTATTGTCCGGCAGTTCGATGACCGGTATCGAACCCAAGCGACGCGAAAGGCTATTAACGGTTTGGCGTAAATCCGGCTCGAAGGACCAAATGTTCGATGACTACCGATTTTGCACTAATGTGCGCACCCGCGAATACACCTGTTCGGCCGTATTTAGCATTCGAAACCCGGTGATACGATCACTAAAAAACTTTGTTTAATTGAAACTAAACCCTCGAAGTGGACTGTATATTATAAACCGATACCGGCGGCGAATGGTAAGCAACTGAGCTTTCTCCTATCTCTGCCTTATCAGGGATGCTGCGAGAGCCTATCTCTTCGCACACGGTCACTCATTGAGAGTTTATCTACCACATAAATTCCATATTCTGTTCTACAGTAAAGGCCAAAAATATAGTTAATTTAAAATAATCTCCCTAACAAATACGATCAGGTAGTGCTTCGTGAAGCCCAAGCAGGACAGTTCGGTTTTGCGTCGTCCGATAAATTTGACTCACGGTTTCGCGCATGTTTTCGTCGCCGGAGATTTATTTTTTTTTTCCTGTTTTCAAGCGTATTGCTGGGTAGTGCTTCGTGAAGCCCAAGCAGGACGGTTCGGTTTTGCGTCGTCCGATAAATTTGACTCACGGTTTCGCGCATGTTTTCGTCGCCGGAGATTTATTTTTTTTTCCTGTTTTCAAGCGTATTGCTGGGTAGTGCTTCGTGAAGCCCAAGCAGGACAGTTCGGTTTTGCGTCGTCCGATAGATTTGGCTGACGGTTTCGCGCATGTTTTCGTCGCCGGAGATTTATTTTCTTTTTCCTGTTTTCAAGCGTATTGCTGGGTAGTGCTTCGTGAAGCCCAAGCAGGACGGTTCGGTTTTGCGTCGTCCGATAAATTTGACTCACGGTTTCGCGCATGTTTTCGTCGCCGGAGATTTTTTCTTGCTGTTTTCAAGCGTCTTGCTGGGTAGTGCTTCGTGAAGCCCAAGCAGGACAGTTCGGTTTTGCGTCGTCCGATAAATTTGACTCACGGTTTCGCGCATGTTTTCGTCGCCGGAGATTTATTTTTTTTTTTTCCTGTTTTCAAGCGTATTGCTGGGTAGTGCTTCGTGAAGCCCAAGCAGGACAGTTCGGTTTTGCGTCGTCCGATAAATTTGACTCACGGTTTCGCGCATGTTTTCGTCGCCGGAGATTTTTTTTTTTTTGCTGTTTTCAAGCGTCTTGCTGGGTAGTGCTTCGTGAAGCCCAAGCAGGACAGTTCGGTTTTGCGTCGTCCGATAAATTTGACTCACGGTTTCGCGCATGTTTTCGTGCTTCGTGAAGCCCAAGCAGGACAGTTCGGTTTTGCGTCGTCCGATAGATTTGGCTGACGGTTTCGCGCATGTTTTCGGCTCCTAAGATTTTTTTTTTCTGTTTTGGAGCGTCTTGCTGGGTAGGTATTTGGAAGGCACAAGCAAGACGGTTTGTTTTCGGGGCGCCAAGAAGTTTTGCTGTCAGTATCAGTTTTGTGTTCAGTCGAGGATGGATTACCAACTGGTGAGTTCGTTTCATTCTTGTGATAACACATATTTTCTTGAAAGCGTAACTTTTAAGTAATTTTAAAACAAACTTTGTATGGTTCGTCACTATAAGTGTCGGCATTATTTTTTTTTTCTTATACAATTTCAATATACATAAATATATTTGCCTCTTTTATACATTATTAAAAATTATCTTTTGAATTGTTCGACATTGTGAATGTTGACGTATTTTTTAAAACTTGTACCATATCGAGACAAAATGCACAGTAATACTCATATGTAATTTTCAAACAAACTATGTATAGTTCGTCACTACAAGTGTCGGCATTATTCCTGTTTTCATATAATTTAAAATATATACATGTAATTTTCAGTTTTCGTCATTAATAAAAACATCTTTTGAATAGAGTAGTGTTTGATCCTTCCACCTTGACGCTTACTCCTGCGGGAGCGGGTGATGAGGGTAGGATCAAACATGTCGCGCGTCGGTAGTGAAGCGGTGAAAAAGTGATCGGTTCGTTAGTAGTGTTTGATCCTTCGACCTTGACGCTTGCTCCTGCGGGGGCGGGCGATGGGGGCAGGATCAAACTTGTCGCGCGTCGTTCGCTCAGAGAAATGAAAAAGCGCCGCGGATCGCTAGTAATGTTTGATCTATTGATCGCGTCGCTTGCTCTTGCGTGGGCGAGTGACGAACACTTGTTCGGCGTTTAATGCGATTATCGAATTATTTCGCGAATCCGGTTAGGCGTGATTATATCATGGCTCGCATCACCAAACATTGGTGACTCCCAGATCTTTACCTTATCCCACTAACCCAATATCCTCTCCATGACAACCGTGGAGATGCAGAGGTGATCTCGGTCTCTGGTAACAACGGTAGTCACACTAGCATTCCTTCCCTTCCCCGATGACCGTAAGGACGTGGCCGGCGCCGTTATTGACTTTTAAATTTGAGCTCTCGATTTGTGCACATTGAAGAATGGTAAGCTAATCCCAAGCCCCATTCATTAATTCCCTGTGCAACTTCGATTGTTCTGGTCAATCACGGAGTAGCAACTACGAATTGTACGGTCATCTATGCTTATGCTTATGCTTATGCTTAATAATCTCCCTAACAAATACGATCATCATACTTTAAAAAAATCTATAGGTTATCGCGATAAATTCTATGTTATCTACAAATTACTGGCGGTTAGAAATTTTTTTAGGACTTGCTCCGGTGTTTTAAGTACTACAAATCAAACAGTAGTTCATAAAAATATTTAAAAAAAATCTGACATGAATCTAGAAGCCCATACATTTCTGTAGGTGCCAAAATGTTACAAATCGGACTTAGGACAGCTGAGATATAGTGGGTTGAATTTAGCGTTCCAACTGATTTTGAGGCTTCGTCCTCGGTGTGTTAATCTGAACGATGTGCAAATTAGCGGGGTACAAATTAAAAAGTGTTCAGATTAAATGTGGTCAAACCAACGGGGGTACCCGGTGTATATGGTTTACATGTTCAAAAATATATGTTCTATTAAGTCAAGAAATACAATCCAAACTACGCCCATGTTTATATCTACAGGTAGGTTGCTGGCCGAGTTCCGCCGAACCTATTGCTAACAAGTAGGCCAAAGGCGCGCATGTTATTTGCCGCTGATTTTAACAGTTCCCGAGTCCATTGTTGTGCAACTAAATGTGAATTGTGCCGGAATATTCATCTGCACAGCCAGCACCGTCACGGAGGACATCCCATTGTTTGGAAATCCGGTGTGACCTTTGATCTTGGGTTCAGCTGCTAGCAGAGCGAACAAATTTGTGCACCAAAATGAACACTGAAGATTGGTCCGAAGAGAGAACCAGATCGCGGCCTACTTCAATCGGAACGGAACCGCAACCAACGACAAGCACGCGCGAGCACGTGGCTGTCTTCGATCTTCACCGCCACTCCGCGCGGTTCTTTTGCACATTTCAAGTAGGGTTGTCGCAAAATCTCAATTAATCGATTAGTTGGTAATCGATTACAGTCCAAGAATATCGATTATCGATAACGATTAATCGACTAGTATTTTTCGATTAATCGAATTAATCGACATTTTTTCTGTAAATATGAGTTCTTACTGCTATAAGGTACACCGGAGTAGGCTAAAACGGGTGGGCAAAATGAAATACTAAGTTTTAAACATGATGACAATAAGTGTTAGCAGGTTTTTCGTTCCTTAAAGTTGGTTTCATTTGTTAGCACAATTTTGATTCTATTTAGTACAAGCTTCCAATTCTCTTGAGTTACCGTATTTTCTAAAAAATAAAGTATTTACAGTACTAGCAAAAATATAGTATACGAGGCTGATTGACCTGAAATTTGAACTACTTGTTGAAAATAACTTCAATAAGATTTCTAAATAAATCATCATATTCTGTACAAAAGTGTCTAACTTTTTAAACTCCACCCATTTTGACAAAAATGTAAAAATTTTATTTCTTAAATATTTTGAAAACAGAAAACATGTCTTTTGCTAAATGCTCACATTTAAAAAATATTCATCTTTGACAATTTTGTTACTTTTCTCAAAATAGTATTTTTAAAAGCTTACAAAATCTTGAAAAAAAATGATAAATTTCCTATGAATCAAATTCCAAGTTTTTTATGAAATGTAGTTCAATTTTCAGATCAATCGGTTCATTATAAGCTGTTATACAGTTCCCTACTTGAACATTTTTGTATGAAAATCGGTCTTCATGTACTTTATTGTTGGCAGTACAGTGTATTCTATTAATTATATTAAAATTTTACACAGTAAATTTAAGCCTTTACTGAATTCAAAGAAAACTTCATCAACAATGGAATATAAAATATTAAATATTAGATAAGATAAATATTAAAAAATAATGACTACCGCGTCACAAAATAATTTCCCTTAACTTCCCTAGTTTTTGTTAGAATTGCAAATATGTTAAAATTTTAATGTTCTGATAGGAACCGGATAAACTCTTTGAATGAAGAGCAGTGCTTTACAGGTTTGGCCGTATTTTTAAAATCCTGCAAAAACGTTAAGCTCTTTTTAAATTCAAATATTTTTTTATACTAACTACAGAAGAATCAAATTTTGGCTTAATATTCATGATATTTTTTTGTAATATATTGAAGGATAATAATTGACCAATCCATACTATATTAGGTAAAGAAAAAATAAATAACTTTAGTATTGGAAAGTTGACTATAGAATGAATGACTTTAGAAAGAAAGTTAGATTTCTTTGTCCAAATGTCTAAAGAGAAAATATTGTAAGGTATTTCAAAATGTTTTTTTGTTCTTTATTTTGATTCCTCGGGGGGCCCCTTCATCGGCCCCCCCCAAAATCCGGCCCAACATACTACCATAAAATCCATACTTGGTGTTCCATTTATTTAATGCCTACTTTTGTCGAATGTTACAAATATGCAGTTATAGGCAGCTAGGACTGGAACTTTTAAGTTCTTTCCTGAAAAAAAGACACCAAACTGGAACCAGGAAAAAAAAACAATGAGAAACCAAACAAAAGTTAAGAAAACAAAGAGAAACTTAGCAGGAAATAGAGGATAAGAAGAAGAAGAAGAGATCGATTAACCATAAGATCTGACCAGAAATTTCTATGAAGTTTTTTTTAGATTATTTTTTTATTATTTTCTCGCGACATTACCATAAGTGTTACTTTTCGTATTACTGTATGAATTATATCATGATTCTCACTAGGAATTTCATCTGAATATAATTAAAATTTCCTAGTCTATTTTCTAAGTATGTCACCAGAGAAACGTCAAGGATGTTTTTCAGAAATTATTAGTGTATGAAAAACTGAATTTAGTACTATACCATTTAATCACACTAGCGTTTGTACCCTTTGACAGATACGCGTATTTCGACCTCAACTGTAACGCCGTCTTCAGTATCATGTACTAGACTCGACTTGGAAATTGTTGGATTATTTTACGAAATAAATCTGGGGGTAAATTCTAAAGAGAATTTCAATGACGAAAGCTAGACACACGGAAAATAGTCACATTGAATGGTACGAGGCGACCTTAATATGACATATGTAAACACAGCTTTGATAATTTTTTTGTTATGCATAACAAATTTTAATTGTTTCCCTGTGCGCGACGCTTCGTATTGGTATACTAGCTCGCTTTAAATTATTTGGAAAAGAAATACATTTTTTTGATGTGCATTTTTTTTTTAATTAACAGGAAATCGTAGCTAGACGGTAGTTTAAAAATAAATTTCTTGATACTTTTGACCCGTGAAAATGTCCAGGCAAAACTGCTGGAGAAATCTTCAAGGAAAATTCCTGAGGAAATGTTGGATAGATTTCTAGAATTTAATCCTTTAAGAATTCATTTAAAAATTTTAATAATAAAAGGCAGAATTCTTGGAGTAAGACCTGGATATTTCACCTTTTCCTCAGGAAACCTGGATATTTTTTTTTTGTTGGTCCTTTGTTAAGGTTATGTATTAAACAAAAGGTTATGTATTAAACAAAAATTTCACATCATGCATTGAAGGCGAAAATGGCCATTGGCTTTGAAACAATTGCAGCAGGAATTCTACCAGAGACTCTTTTAGGAATTCCACCAGGTATGCTACCGACAGGATTTTTTTTTGGGAATTCTCCCGTAATTTCACCATCGTTCGCGCTTCCAAAGATTCCTCAATGCATTTGTCCCAGATATTTCTCTCAGGCTCCTCCAGGATTTTTTGCGGTAATTTCTCTCAGAATGTTTCTCAAGATTCCTCACGGAATTCCCTTGAAAAAATTCTCACAAGGATTCTTTCAGGGAGTTCTCTAGAAAATTTCATGAGATTCTTCCAGCAAAACTACCAAGGAGTCCACATGAAACCCCTCCAGAGATGCCTTCATGAATACTTCAAGAAATTTTGCTTCAGAAATTCTCAGTAAATTTTTTCAGTTTTTTCCTTCACGATTTTTTTTTCAAAAAGTCTGCCAAAGATTCCCCTAGGCATTTTGTGTCAAAGGTTTCTTAACCCCTATACGAGCAGCTTCAATATTTTACCATGAAAAAATATTGAAATCGCTATAACTTTTTTCTTCCTCAATAGGGAAAGTGTACCGGTATTCGCCATGTACCAGTTATTCGCCACCCCGGATTATATACTGTTTTACGATATATATGGTTGCCAATTGTATAATGCTCGCTAAATTGCTTTAAGATGATACGGAAACATTCTTGGAAACCGCAAAAATTTCTCAGAAAATAATAGACAAAAATCATTTTCCTTAAAATTTTTGCTCCTTTGCACCTATTTTTCGCCATGGTGTTCCTGATTACCCACCCTCCATAAGAAATCAACGTAGGTGGCGAATTCAGGAACCGAAATTAAAATCGTGGCGAATACTGGTGCAAGTGGTCCAGTATTCGCCACCCCCATTTTTAATACAAAAACAAAGTTTCTGATAAGTTTTTATATTTTCCCTGCTGAGCATGGATTGAAAGCTTTCGTTTGATGTATTGACAATAACCAAAGGTCGTTTGATTTATTTATAAACAATATTTTTCCTAAGGGTGGCCAAAACTGGTACACTTCCCCTATATTTGCACCACCACAAGTTCTCAAAAGTCTCTTTATTTTAATAATCTGTATTTGTTTTGATCATTGGTCATCTGGATCCGGAGATATTCCAAAATTCTTTGGGGGACCGACGCGTAGCCAATTACCCACGTTATATCTTTACAGATTTTTCTCATGTTCTATTATTGGCTTTTCAAAACTATATTTTGACGAGAGCATGTTGTGAAAAAATGAAACAAAACGGTGCAACCGTTTTTTGAGTAATAAGCTTTTATGCTTTTGGTACAACTGCGGCCGTAATAAGATCTTGAAAACTTAAAAAACATAATATTGTAGTCTTGGACTTATCGAAGGGAACTCAACCGATTTGAATGATTTTTTCAGTGAAGCTCTTTATTACCTGACACTGTATAGCCCACATTTTTTTTTTTTATAAATCGACTAAAAACAAAATAGCGGCCTAAGAAATTCCCCCAAGAAATACCGGATTATATTCAAAACTAGATAACCAATGGTCAATACCGACAGAAAATCCAAAAATAGAAAAGTTTGTTGAGAATATGTGAAAAAAGGTGCAAAAATATCGAGAACCAAAACAGTTATCGCAATTTGAATATTGTTTTTTGGTGATAAGATGAAGCTGCCGGTAGAGAAATTAAGAATTATACTTGGAATTATACGAGTCGTTTCTGTTTTGCTGCTACAGTTTTTCTTCTTAGGATTTTACTATGAATTTATTTTGAGATTCCTCTAAAAAGTTCTGCAAGTATTTAGATAATTCATTCATGGATTCCTTTATAAATGGCTCTAGTACAACTTTTAGGGATTGCTTATGGGTCTCCTTCTGAAAAGAGATGGCTGCAAGTATTTTGTTTCAAATTCTTCTAGGGATTCCTTCAAGATTTTTTTTAGAAATTTGTTTAGGGATTTCTCCAACCATTGCTTCAAAAACATCACTTGGCTCCTCCGAAACATTTTCCTGTGGTTCTATCAAGAGTTCCTTCAGGAATTTCTTCAGAGTTTCAAAAAAAATCTCTTTGAGGTTCTTAAAGAATTCCTCCAAAAAAATCCTAGGAATTTCCTTTATAAATTTATCCGGTGATTCCTCTACGACTTATTCTAGGAATTGTTCCAGATTTTTTTCAAGGGATTGTACCTGTTTTTTACAGTAATTTCTCCTAAAATCGGCCAGAATTTCCTCATGTTTTATATTTCAGTAATCCCTTATTTGTTTTTACAAGATTTTCATGAACTCTACCGATAATTTCTCAACAAATTCATCCTGAAATTCCTTCCAGGGTTTCTTCAGTAAAAACAACAAGTATTATTCCTGAAATTCTTTGAAGAATACCTGTAAAACTCATCAGTTAGGATGTATCAATGTACATCTGAAAACTCCTCCTGGAATTGACAATTTTTTTCTTTCGGAGTTTCTCCAGTTATTTCTCCTGGGTTTTCTTCAAAAATTTCCTCCAGATTGTTTCCTGGAATTCTTTCAGGAAATACTACAAGAATTTCTCCAAGAAATCCGAGGAAAAGTTTTTATGCCCTGTTTGAAATCGCTGAAGAAATCTTTTAGTAACGTCTGGAGGAATTTCTGAAGGAATTCTCGCTGGAATCCTGATAGGATTTTTTGGGGGAATACCTTGAACAATTCCTAGAAAAATCAGGAAGAATCTGTGGACGACTCCTGGTGAAATTCTTCGATCATTTTTTTGTAAGGATTCTTCTTCTTCTTCTTTCTTCATCCCAAATTTACAAAAACTGTTCAGAACTCTATTCTAGGGTCTCATACCTTTTCATTAGAGTGTAAAAAAAAGTCAAATTAGGTTCAAAAGTTAATTTTTGAGGATAATTATAAGGAAATATTAGAACTATCTCTTTTTTTAGTGCCAATGTACAAAGAAAAAACAAGAGATTTTTTTTATAAAATCAATGTAAACATTCGTTTAAAAATGTGGGAAAATCTCAAGAGATACTTTAGGAAGATCAAGAAAACGCTGAATGTGGAATCTTTCCAAAAGTGAATGAAGGAAATTGAGCAGAATATTTTTCTCTTCTCCCTGTAAAGTGTAAAACATGGAAACGGTAGTAAAATTTTGTGGCATATGCAATGACATAATGACCCATGGCCATTTTATTGATTGACAATATACTGCTGTGAATCGCAAGTGAGTTCCATTCAAACGAATACTAAAAAAAAGTTCAGGAGATTGACACATGTTTGGATATCAATGAAACTTTCACATTTTGCTTATCATTCTGATACCTTTTGAGAGAAATATTAGGATGATCAAAATACTGTTAATTTTTGTATAACACGTTACAAAACTATGCAGTGGGACTGTAATGAGGATAATTCGACTTGGTATTTTTTTTACAAATTTTACCGAACAAATTATGCAGTCTCGTTAGTGTAGCTGAAGGTTCATAAATAATATAATATAATAATAATAATATAATAATAGGAATACATGTTCAAAACATGTATAAACTAAAATTGGACAAAAAATCAGATGGGACTGCCTTGCGATTCACAGCAGTATAGCAATATAGGACTGTGTTTGGAAAACTGGTTTGCTACTGACAAGAAAAGGAATCGCCTATCTCGATACGAGGAGAATTTCTTCCCAGAAATGACCAGGAAATTACATTTCTCTGATCGCAGTACGCAGTCAGTGAGAAATGTAATTTCAAATGGGACTCTCTGTAGGAAATTTCTTGACCCATTCAGTAAAGAAACTTCTTTACTTTTCTTGAGTGAAACAGCATACTTAGCTTTAAACAACACAGTGTTACAGGAAAACATAATCGTTGTTTGAATTGGTCATTTTATTTTGGAAAAATCGTCAAATAATCGAAGTCAATTAATCGATTATCTCGATTATTAAGTGAGTCAGCTATCGATGAAAAATCAATCGATTAGTGAGTCGATTAATCGATTAATCGAAATAATCGATTAATTTGCGACAACCCTAATTTCAAGTCGTGATTGTCGCGCTCTTGAGATAGGTTATGGATTGCATATTAGTCCTTATGCATATCGTTTTACCGATAAACTGGATTTTAGCAAAATATTTCGCTTTGGACCAACTGCCGCACGTAGGAGTAGTTTAAGGAAATTCTTGGTCGTAGATCGAAATTTTTTTTTGGCGTGTGAACAGGCCTGCCACCCTTGGCCCCGCAGAACTTTTTAGTCCTTCCAGAAAATTTTCAAGATATTGAGTATGAAATGAAATAAATGAAAATATTTTCAGAATCAACATCGTCAGATAGAGATACGTTAGCTAACCCATAATAGGGGTATTCACTTAACAGCGTAAAACAATGCGTAAGTCATGCTTAAATGATTAACTAAATTTTCCATGACATTGTGAAAAACTACAAATGAAACATTTCGGATTGTCAAATTTAACGGCTTATCAATCCAAGAACCCTTTGTTAATCTGACAAATGTCAATAATTTGTTTTCTTAGACTGGATACGGGAAAGCCGGATGCAAGACGAATTTGCACTTGGAACCAGAACTTTAAGTTGCAAAACGGTTGCAAACTCACTGGCCAATGAGAGCTTTATTTCGATCTGAAACTATGTGCCCTTGTGGAGAACTGAGGAGAATACCTCGATATTACAAGAGTTATTTTACTATAGGTTCAGCAACTTCGGAAACGTGGAATTTGTCCTGAATAGTTTACATTATGTTTACATTATGTCCGTGACTTTTCAGTCCGTGGCTGGTTCATCTCAGGGGCAAAGTATGGCCTTTTTACTTCGCGCAATTGGGTGAAAAAAAAAAACGATAAACTGACTTCAATGGTTTGAAACCGTTTTAGAATTGAATGAAAAGATAGGCACTTCTTAGGATTAGGGCTATCCTTCCGTTGCATGTTTTTATAAGTAAAATGCTGATGCGCTGGTAATTTTCCTCAGTTGAGTGATTAATCTTCATTAGTATTATCAATACGTTATTAAATTGCCAAATTCAGCCTCAATAAGGGGTCATGCACAAATAACGTCACGCTCCAAGGGGGGGAGGGGGTCGAGCCAAGTGTGACAAGCCTTACAAAATATTCGGAGGACTCATACAAAAAGTGTGACAAAGGGGGGGGGAGGGGGTCAAGAAAGTTGAAATTTAGCGTGACATAATTTGTGTACCATCCCTAATCCCGAAAATTCTTCAAAATTTCGAGCTGGAAAAACAGATTTTAGCACAAATTAATAGGGGTATTCACTTAAAGCTGCGTAAAGTGGTATTCTGCGTAAACAAGTCAAGAAATATTTCAAATGAAATAATTCTTCTCGATGGCAAATGACAAACCCATAAGTAATCTAGTCACCCATAGAAATCGATCAATTTGTTATTGTTTGAGCTCAGACTTTCCTTCTGTTGGATTTTACTCGGAATCTGAGACTCGGAATAATGATCGTTTTCTGCACGGTATTCGAAAGCGAATTCGGACCACCGTTCAATGCCAACAATCTGGAGAAGATTAGACAGTGTTTTGTCGGGAAAAAGTGTGATATGTGATATATGATTGGATATGCCAGTTCAAAGAAAGTCACCCTCTTGAGGTACTCGAAATTCCTGCCGATTCATCGATGGTCATTTATAGTGTAGATTCGAACGATTATTGTTGTACCTATTACTGAATAATAAAAGCGCTGTTTTAACACCGCTTGCGCATGACGGCTCACCATAGTAGCATGTCCGAAAGAACTTGAAACTATTGAGAACCAGAGCTACAGGTCCAAAGCCCTGCTAAAGGTGGATTGTTGTGATGGCTATGACCGTGGTCATCATGTAAAGAATAAGCGGATGATGCTGTATCGTGTCAGCCCCTCTAGCACGATGTAGGTAGCGCAACCCTGGTTAGGTGGCCTATCGAAGACTCTTCACCAACCAAGAAAGGCAAAAGTAGAGCAAACGGATTGATTTTACGGCAACAGACCCGGCAACGAATAAAGGACAGCGATTGGAAAGTTGGATCTTGGAACGTGAGAACTTTGAATGAACCCGCGCTTGTTGGGCTCCTGGCTCGTGAACTGCGGAATGTCGGCGTGAACGTGGCAGCTATCCAGGAAATACGCTGGACTAGAACCGGAGAACGCGAATTCCGAGCGGTGGACCCCATCGCCAACACTTCATTCAAGTCTATTACAGCGGTGGCGACAGAGCAGAACGTGGGGTTGGCTTCATAGTAATAGGGAAGCAGATGAAGCGAATTATTCGGTGGAAACCGGTAAGCGACCGAATCTGTGTGTTGAGAATGAAGGGCAAGTTCTTCAACTACAGCCTGATCAGCATATATGCGCCAACGAACGATAAGCCCGATGACATGAAGGATGAGTTCTATGAGAGCCTGGATAAGGCCTACGGAGAGTGCCCAAAACAAGACGTCAAGATAGTCATCGGCGACGCAAATGCGCAAATCGGGAAAGAAGATTTCTTCCGACCCGTCATTGGAACGGAAAGCCTTCATTCCGTTACCAATGATAATGGCCTGCGGCTAGTAACCTTCGCTGCTGCTAGAGGGATGGCAATCAGCAGTACATACTTCGCGCGAAAGAATATCCGCAAACACACCTGGCGACACCCGAGTGGCGATGCCTGCTCCCAAATAGACCACGTGCTGGTTGATGGGCGACATTTCTCAGATGTCATTGATGTCAGGACCTTCCGAGGCCCTAATATCGACTCGGATCATTATCTCGTTGTAGCTAAAATTTGGGCGCGGTTGTCCAGCGTCACGAGTTCCGCAACACACAGAACGCTACGCTTCAATATACAACGTTTGTCGACTGATGGGGTAGCATACGCATCCACTCCGTCAGC
>NW_018736293.1:0-41104 GCF_002204515.2 Aedes aegypti | reverse complement strand
CCTGAAGAGATCAAAAATGGAATAAATGATTTACTTGGATTTTCCCCAGTCCAAGTAATCATTATGAAAAAGAGAACCCAATCTGGCATTGTTCGGAAAGGGCTTTCTCAAGAATATTATTTAGTACACTTTAACAAAAAAGATCTAAATAATATTAAAGCTTTAGAAAAAGCAAAACTTATGTTTGATATATTTAATAAATGTTTTCAATTAGCGTATTTTCCTGACAAATGGAAAAATGCTAAGGTTGTTCCAATTTTAAAACCAGATAAAAATCCTGCAGAAGCTTCTAGCTATCGTCCGATCAGTTTGCTTTCCTCCATCAGTATACTTTTTGAAAAGGTTATTTTGAACAGAATGATGGCCCACATCAACGAAAATTCAATTTTTGCCAATGAACAGTTCGGATTCCACCATGGACATTCGACCACTCATCAACTTTTACGTGTAACAAATTTGATCCGTTCCAACAAATCTGAAGGCTACTCTACTGGTCTTGCTCTTCTAGACATATAAAAAGCATTCGACAGTGTTTGGCATGAAGGTTTGACCGTAAAATTAAAAAACTTTAATTTTCCAACATACAATGTTAGAATAATTCAAAGTTATCTGTCAAATCGTACACTTCAGGTTAATTATCAGAACTCCAGATCTGAAAGACTCCCTGTATGAGCTGGTGTTCCTCAAGGCAGCATTTTGGGACCAATATTACAATATTTTCACATCTGACTTACCTGAGTTACCTCAGGGATGTCAAAAATCCTTGTTTGCGGATGACACAGGCCTCTCCGCCAAAGGACGTCTGCGTGGCATCTGTAGTCGATTGCAAAAAAGTTTGGATATTTTCTCTTCATACTTGCAAAAATGGAAGATTTCTCCGAATGCTTCCAAAACTCAACTAATAATATTCCCACATAAACCAAAAGCTCTTTATTTGAAACCTTCAAGTAGACATGTAGTCACGATGAGAGGGGTTCCAATAAATTGGTCAGATGAAGTTAAGTATCTAGGGCTCATGCTAGATAAGAATTTAACTTTCAAAAATCACATTGAGGGCATTCAAGCCAAATGTAACAAATATGTAAAATGTCTCTATCCCCTTATTAATAGAAAATCAAAACTTTGTCTTAAGAACAAGCTTTCGATATTCAAACAAATTTTCAGGACAGCCATGTTGTATGCTGTACCAATATGGACTAGCTGTTGTAATACCAGGAAGAAAGCTCTGCAGAGAATTCAAAATAAAATTTTGAAAATGATTCTGAGGCCTCCCTGGTATAGTACCAATGAGTTACATACAATATCCAATGTTGAACCATTGGGACAAATGTCAAATACAATCATTAATAATTTCAGGCAAAAATCGTTACAATCTTCTATTGCCACGATTAATGCGTTATATTTTTAGGTTAAGTTAGGTTAAGTATATTGAAAACGTTTTTTTCTCTTGTAAGCAGGTAAAATCAACTCACCTGTAAAAAATCTGAACTGCTACGGCAAATGAAATGTAATATGTTGTTAACAAAATGTTAATAAAATCATAGATTTGTGTTACCAAATTAGGATGATAGTGTTGTCTAATAACACAGAACACCTAGATATAAGAAATAATGAATGTAATGTTTGGAATGATACTAATAAAAAAATTAAAAAAAAGGTAGTCCGTAGCAATCCGGATTTAGAGCCGGACGAAGTACAACTTCCGCACTACCCAAGGTTCATGACGGTATCCACCAAATTATTGATAAAAAGGTGTAGTTTTTTAAATACTAATTGATTTTTCAAAAGCTTTTGATCGAATACCACATGTTTAGATTTTGATAAGGTGTCGACTCAATTCTACTTTCATCGTATTGCTGTAACATAAATCAAATCATATTTTAATTAACGCACGCAAGTGGTAGATACTAACGGTGAACTTTCTAATCCAATCACTTCTGAAGTTCTGCTCTAGTACACATGTTTGCAGATGACAGGCAACTTTATTTTTACACGGCCAATACCAATTTATAAAGCTTAGCTGTACTTATAAATTCCAATTGTTTGGATCTCAAACTAATTTTTGAAGCAGCTTCTAGTGTTGCAGCTCAAAACTGTAAAAATAGTATATTAGTTTCATTTTTCACCATTTTGTTCTAATTCTAACATACATGAATAGTTTTTCACTCCTCGCTATCACTTTCCAAACTTCCTCTAACAATCTCTCTAAACTGTCCGCTACTACAATATAAATTCCGGTAAGTATTATTTCAATCGTTTCAACTTCAATTTTACCTTCTATTTTTACTAATTACACCCGTACTACTAATTTACTTTAACCGATAATTCAACTTTTCTTTCAGGAACAAATTCACACCGCAATAGCTCTTCGCAATCCTTGGTTTTGTTTTTGTTTCTCCTTTCTCTAGATGGTTGACATTTCTGACGCGCGTTGAATTCAACTACCTAAATTTCGCCACCCATCGTTTCGTGCAGTGTGGCCAGGTGCCGCAACACCAATCTTAAGTATGTTCAAGAATGGTCTAAGAAAAATTTTCTTGCAATAAATCCATTTGAAACAAATGTATGTTTATTTTTAGGCCACAGGCTCGTTAACTTTTACCTAATTTATTGATAAACGATGAAATCATCCAATATGTTCCAATATGCTTCTAACCTAGGAGTGATTTCCCAAAATAATCTTGAATGGAATGTCCAAATGAACTCATAACGCGAAAACATTTACGCAGGTCTTTTTTTTCTTATGTTTATTTGAAGTGCCTTGTGCTCGTGGCCACCACTGTGCCGGAATCATAGTTAACCTGTATCTTCTTTATCGATACTGATCTATTTTCAACTTATCTATATTTACATATATTTTCACTCTCTGCTACTCTTTTTACTCTTACACCGAGCAGGTAGGAGAGTGCTCGTTAGTCCAATCAAATTCCATATAAGCCATAGTCCATTGATCTTGCGGTGGTTCGTTTTGCCGTGTTCCTGAGTCGATTGAGGCTAGCTGCCTGCGAAGAGGATCAGTTTGTCTCAGTCATCATCTGATACTGACGGAGGATGGATGTGCTCCCAAAGCACGGTCCTCCGTGCGGCGTCTTCTGATGGCTGGACTGGTTTTTTTTTGTGGAGGGGCTGGGAATCGAACCCTTGACCTTCCTTTTACGCAGCTCATCGGCACTTAAACTCACAGCTTCTATGGTTCCCGTTTCTACTAAACTACGATTGTTCAAGTCGCATTTGTTACCTTATTTTTCGTATGGTTTAGAATTGATGTTAAATTCTTCGGCTTCTGATTTTGACCGTTTCATAATTGCTTTGAACCACTGTGGAGGCTTAACATTCTAGAGTAACGCACCTACAACGAAAAGTTTTCGATATATTCCTTTTATAATTTCTTCAAATTCATTCAAATGAGCATCCGAGTGCAGCACTTTGTTTTATTGCAGCATAACTCGTCGCATTATGGGAATACTTTCTTTGTACGTGCAATTATACTATGAAATCAACTTCCTAATCAACTTTCCAAATCGCTCTCTTGTGTTTATTTGTTGAAATGTATAATTTTTAGAGTTGAATAATTTTAAGTTGTCTTCCAAATATTTGACAGACAAAACTTCAGAAAGTTAAAATAAAAATATCCTCGATTGACATTGGTAACGAGTAGAGGCTATTCGTACTACAGGTAGATGAGTTTGTGGTATCCATGATTCGCTGATTAATGGCTTTGTGGAAGTGAGAGATTGAAAATTTAAACCCTCTTTTTGCCTCCCCATAAGCGTTTGATGGATATTTTTAAAAGATTTTTAAATGTTCAGTTCAGATTGAATCGTCGCATAATGATGCAAAATACATTGATTTCGAATGGGTTAATTCAATTGACTGAAAGCATTTCAGTGCATATTTAATCCATGTCAATGATGATTGCAAAACCGTAAGTCAATTATTAGTGATTTAAGTGATTCAATGTTTGAAATGTTTTGTTTCGGAACAAGCATAATGGAAATAGATGAGTTGAAAAACAAAACTATTTTCGAACATTCTGTGTAATTGATCCAACCAAAACTTTCAACGGCGAACAAAACAAGTTCCAAAATAACCTAGTCATTCGCCAGATATTCGATTGTCTTGAATCATTCTTCAGATGTTTCAGCGCAGGACTTTTTGTTGCCATAACACGCTTCACGGCTTCCCATACCGGCATAAATGGCGAGCTTCGAAGATCACAAAAGTGTGCAGAAAAAGCGATAAGAAGTTTAAATTGAATTTCTATTAATTTTAATTTGTCGATTCGTATCCTCCCATGCTGACGGGTCTTCTTTACCTCAAGAGCACAGTCAAACACACTATCTCCGTTCGGATTTTCCTACTTTTTGCTTCTTTCGTCTTCAGCTTCTCGGAACCATCAAACAGCAATACACAGCAGCAAACAACATCCAACAAAACGTTAAATTGTTCAATTAGAAGCTGGCAACGGAGATATGGTCGAAACTCTTGGTATGTTCCTCGATTAGTCTTGTGTGCTGTTAGGTACCGCAAAATCGGGTGAAGTTGATCACTTTCAATCCACAATGTTTGCATTTTTGAATGTTTACTTTTAAGAATTATCAGAGGTCTTCAAAAATATTCAGTAGTTCCAAAGAGATTTCTAAGCTGTTCCTTAAAATTCTCAAAGAGATTCCTAGACCTCTCTAGGAATTTAGAAGGAGATTAAAAAGATTTTAAAAGAGGATCCAGGGGGTTTAAAACATTTTTTAATGAATTTTCAAATGTTTCCCAGGCATTATCAAGGTTGTCTTACAAAATTAAAAGCGCATATAAAATCCATAAAATGGGCCTTCCTTAGCCGATCTTTTTGTAATGGAAATTTCCTTGACTTTCCTGGGCATATCCCTTTCGGGACGAACCAGCACAATTGTGCTGTTCGACACCCTTGACATCGAATGACTATTTCAGCCAATAAATCATTGTTTTACTAAACTTTTTCGATTTCGATTATTGAATTATCATTGATACTTGTAATCAAGCACAACAGCTTTTGTTTACATCGTGTTTAGAAAACAGCAGCTCAGGGTAAACAAAAAGTAAACAAACACCGTAAGAATTGAAAAAGTTTTATCTGTCGCAACTTTTCAACTATTCGTTTTTTCTAGGTATGCACGGATACGAATCGAGAGTGAAAGAGTCATTCTTTGAAATGGTGAAGATCAAATGAGAATTGATTCACACAGCATATATTTCTGGAGGGACAAAGTGGGACCAGCACAATTGTGCTGGTGCCGGCACTTACCCGATCGATGTTCGTTGTAGACTACCAATTTTCATTTTCAGTATTTTGATCGAATTAAGTGGCTGAATTTGGTTCTAATGTCCACAATAGTGCATAATATTGCATTAAAACATGAATGAGTGATTTCATACGAATCATAAGGATGATGTACCGTTCGAAAACTATGTAACAGAAACTCATAGCTTTGGTTTAAAAACTTTTATTTTTATACGTCCATATTTGAAATAGATTGGGAATCACATTTAATGTTTTAAATCTCCTTTAGCAAAGTTTAAGACAAAGTAAAAGTTTAGGGGAACGTTCAAAAATTACGTCATTCATTTAGGGGAGTAGAGGTGTATGAAAGTGCGACAGTGCATGTGGGCAAAAGCGTGATAGTGGACATGGGGAGGATTTAGATTGACTTAAAAACAATGAACGTAATTTTTGAACTTCCCTTGCTTTGATAATCGATCAATATCATGTTGACGCGATAATCCATTTTGGTGTTCTACAATGTATGCCGGTTCAATATCTGCCATAATATTTATGAAATTTGACAACTGAAGCTGAAAAGCTTTACTTAGAATTTGCTTCCGAACCACAGAGTCTATTAAATGGCATACTATTGATGTATGCAGCCCATGCTAGTCTTCTTCTTCTTCTTGGCATCACATCCTCACTGGGACAGAGCCTGCTTCTCAGCTTAGTGTTCAATGAGCACTTCCATAGTTATTACCTGAGAGCTTGCCAAAGTTGCCATTTTCACATTCGCATATTATGTGACAAGTACGATGAAACTCTATGCCCAGGGAAGTCAAAGAAATTTCCATTACGAAAAGATCCTGGACTGACCGGGAATCGAACCCAGACACCTTCCGCATGGCTTTGCTTTTTAGTCGTGGACTCTAACCACTCGGCTAAGGAAGGCCTCTGCTGGTATTACTCGCAAATATGTTGTTTATGATGTATGAAATGCGTTTGAAACAGTCTACTTAACTATTAAACAATGTATAAAGTTATGGAGTCTAGATTATCCGCTCATATAAAAAATATCGTTTCATTCCTTTTACGTTTAAAAATATATTGTCTAAATCTGGAATTTTGAGACTTAGATAAGCTGATATATTAAAAATAAAAATCTGTACTTTATTGCCGTGCGTATAGTGTTGCAAAGTAACTAGCAGTATCGATCAAAGAAGTTTAGGTTCAATTCCCGCTGCAGTATTTTTTTCGTCAGATACGTATTACGATTGTGCCATTTGGCGTTGCATGCTAGTCCGTTGATCCGTGTGATGCTTCCTTTAAAGGCCATAATCGTACATAATGCTTTCCAGGAAACTTTCTACGGTAGGATTGACAGCTAAAAATGTACATGCAACCGAAACGAAAGGGAAAACAAAACTTACGAGTATGGTCGAGCTTTACATTTTCCTTAGTAATCTAACGGTCACACCGATTGCGAAACTTTAAAAGCTCATGGAAAATCAAAAAGTCTACTGTTTGCAGCTGTCTTTTGTATTGTCTTATTAGAATCATTGTTAGTGTCTTTATTTTCAAATCTGGAAGTTTCCAAATATTTAAACACATTAAAAAAAATTGATTGTTCTATGTAATTTTTAAATTAGCTGGAATATATGTATGTAACAATTTAAAAAATAAAATTCATTATTTAATATGGTTATTGACCTGATTTTGTCAATCCTTTTTAAATGAGTTTTTGAATTCCCTGTTATATGTAAGCTATCCGACATAGTTCTTTCAATCCTACACACTACTAAAAACTAATACAGTACTGACCCGATTTTGTCTGCCCCCGATTTTGTCAGCTTTTTGACCTGATTTTGTCAGCCTATCTTGAATATATCCGAAAATAGTCTTCGTCATGTAGTACCCGTTTACATTAATACTGAATGACGATGTTCGATGTCATGCACGCATGGGCGTAGCCAGAGGGGCAATGGCAATCCTCCTTTCCCTCTGTTACAAAAGAACAATTTTACTATGAGAATTAATCTTGTGTTGGAATTCTTCAAAGATTGTCTCCAGCACTCGTATAATGAGTAGTTACGTCATGGTAGATTATAAAACTCAAAAAGTTCTACCAAACATCAGACTTTTGAAAACATCTTGCCAGATACCGTTTTGAAAACATCCTTGCCAGATAACCGTTTTGTACTGGAAATTTAACTCATTAGTCACATTTTGTTACATTCTTTCAGGGTTTTTTAAGTAATATCTCGAAGATTTCCTTTTAAATTTGCTCCTAATGTTTATTGGTATTTCTGCCTCGAATAAACTCTATAAGCTCTTGAAAGTATCCCTTCAAACTACATTTTGATGAAATTTGTTCACAGTATTCTTAATGTAGTTTGGCCTAGGACTCATCAATAGTTTCAAAAACTCCTCTTAAAACTGTATTAGAGATTTCTTCAGAAATTCCTCTAATTTCAACTTCTATTTTTTGCAAAAATTGGCTAAGATTATGAAGGATTCTTACTGGAATCATCTCACGAGATTTTTCATCAATTCGACCAGGAATTTCACGAAGATCTTTTTCAAGCATTTAATCATCCCATAGGTATGGCAATTAATTTCAGATATTTATTCACGACTTTATCGAATGTCATTTATCAATACCTCTAAGAACACAAAAAAATGTCAAACTAAAGAAAGTTTCTTAAAATATATTTTTAATTTTCATGCTGGAAACAATTTTTTTACAACAATTCCAGGTCAAATGCTTGATAAAACTTTTAAAACAATTCTATAAAAATCTTAAAAAACAGTTCTGGATGAATTTAAAAATGTTTTTAAAAATTTACATAGAAATCTCCAGTTGAAATATTCTATGAATTATGCGGTGTCCTAAGAAAAATGCGTAGATAAACGGTTAGGGTAGAACTAAGATTCAGATTGATGCCGGTTGTCTTACAGGCCAGAGCAAAATTGCCAATCAAAGGGATCCTTTGGCGTGAAATTTGAGAATGAAATTTGTGAGGGCCGCTTTTCTCCCCCTGATAAACAAAAAAAAACCTAACTACACCCATGTCCCCTCGCCCCCCTTTAAAAGCTATGTAGGTCTTAAACGTAGTCCATAAGCCAAATATTAACACGTTAAAATTTGAAAAACAGAAACTAAATATATGTCCCGATTTTGTCAGGTTCCCCATTTTGTCAGCCTAAAATTCATCGGGGGGCTGACAAAATCGGTCTCTACTGTATTACAATGACTTAAATTCCATTTTAACCTTAGTAAGAACCTTGGGTCTTTTTCGACCCATTTCAAATTCAAATCAATGTAACTTTTGATTGAAATAACTAGGCAATTTGAAACTTTCTGACAATTATTTTTGTGGGAAATTTTGTTTTTGCGGAAACACAAGTTTTGAAATGACCCCTAGGGGAGCTTCCATAAAAAAAGTTACAAATTGTGACTTAGGGTCGTTTTCGACCCGAAAATTCAAACAGCTCGCAAAAATTAGTGTGTTGACCGAATTTAGTTCTGTTGGGCTCAAATGAAAGGCACACATGTCTAGTTTCAGAAACCCTCCCGGAGATCCGGATTTGGTCACTGTGGCCACCGGGAACCTGCTACATATGAAAAAAGTCCCTTTAAGAGACCCTTACTTTGATGACCTGTAGTTTCGTAACTAAACAAGTAATCTGAATCGTCCTCATATTGTTGAACAGGTATTCACGTGGACTGTGAATAGAGATTCTCAAATCGCTTGGTTATTCATACCCGGTTCCGGAAAACCCGGAACATCCGAAAAGTAAGCTTCTATCGCAGTTCTGTATATGTAATTCACATCGGTGCTATTCGGTTGATGGATATTTTGGCATATTTTTTTCTGTAATAAGGAACCAATTGCCGGCGCACATTCCCTGAAAAATTCAGTCCAGTAAGGTCAATGCGGAACCGGTTCCTGGAGTCCCGGGAGGTGGCCAATCTGGACAATTCGTTGAATTACTCAAACCTGAGAACCCCAAAACCAAACGAATTGTGTCCAATTCTTTACGATTTTTTATGTTTGGATGTATTTTGCCGAAAGAATGAATGAATGGTTATTCTGGTCCTTTTGGAGCACCGGAATGGCCACCGGGAAACCCGTAATATGGGACCACAAAGTTTTAGCACCAAAAGTAGGCATGCGACGGTTCAATCTTCATGATTTTGCATTCCTGTGACTCTGCTAGTTCAATTATTGATGAATGACCGCTTTGGTTCTTCTGGCCCAGCGAAATAACCCAGGAATGGCCACCGGAAATACCCGTATTGTGGGACATTTCAGTTTTTGTACCAAAACTAGGCATGCGACAGCTCAATCTTCATGATTTTGAATACCTGTCACTCTGCTGGTTCGATTATTGATGAATGACCACTTTGGTTCTTCTGGCCCAGCGAAATAACCCAGAAATGGCCACCGGAATTAACCATATTGTGGGACATTCCCGTTTTTGCACCAAAACTAGGCATGCGACGGCTCAGTCTTCATGATTTTGAATACCTGTCACTCTGCTGGTTCGATTATTTATGAATGACCACTTTGGTTCTTCTAGCCCAGCGAAATAACCCAGGAATGACCACCGGAAATACCCATATTGTGGGACATTCCCGTTTTTGTACCAAAACTAGGCATGCGACGGCTCAGTCTTCATGATTTTGTATACTTGTTACTTTGTTAGTTCAATTATTGATGAATGACCACTTTGGTTCTTTTGGCCCAGCGAAATTACCCAGGAATGGCCACCGGAAATACTCGTATTGTGGGACATTTCAGTTTTTGTACCAAAACTAGGCATGTGACGGCTCAATCTTCATGATTTTGCATCCCTGTGACACTTCTAGTTCAATTATTGATGAATGACCACTTTGGTTCCTTTGGCCCATCGAAATAACTCAGGAATGGCCACCGGAAATACCCATATTGTGGGACATATAAGTTTTTGCACCAAAACTAGGCATGCGACGGCTCAATCTTCATGATTTTGAATACCTGTCACTCTGCTGGTTCAATTATTGATGAATAACCACTTTGGTTCTTCTGGCCCAACGAAATTACCCAGGAATGGCCACCGGAAATACCAATATTGGTGGGAAATTCCCGTTTTTGCACCAAAACTGCATGCGACGGCTCAATCTTCATGATTTTGAATACCTGTGTCTTTGCTAGTTCAATTATTGATGAATGACCACTTTGGTTCTTCTGGCCCAGCGAAATAACCCAGGAATGGCCACCGGAAATACCCATATTGTGGGACATTCCCGTTTTTGCACCAAAACTAGGCATGCGACGGCTCAATCTTCATGATTTTGAATACCTGTCACTCTGCTGGTTCAATTATTGATGAATGACCACTTTGGTTCTTCTAGCCCAGCGAAATAACCCAGGAATGGCCACCGGAAATACCCATATTGTGGGACATTCCCGTTTTTGCACCAAATCTAGGCATGCGACAGTTCAATCTTCATGATTTTGTATACTTGTTACTTTGTTAGTTCAATTATTGATGAATGACCACTTTGGTTCTTTTGGCCCAGCGAAATTACCCAGGAATGGCCACCGGAAATACCCGTATTGTGGGACATTTCAGTTTTTGTACCAAAACTAGGCATGTGACGGCTCAATCTTCATGATTTTGCATCCCTGTGACACTTCTAGTTCAATTATTGATGAATGACCACTTTTGTTCTTTTGGCCCAGCGAAATAACCCAGGAATGGCCACCGGAAATCACGTGCTTAGAAAATTAAGAAAATTGAGCCGTAACATGTCCAGTTTTGGAACAAAATCTGAAATGTCCCACAATAGAGATAACCAGTGATGGAAAGTGGCGAACGCTTCATCTGAACTTGAACAAAAACAAAACCAAACGCTCCCGAGCGTCAGAGCGCTGGCTTACTCGCATCTGTCGACTCCCGAGTAACTGAAGCTAAAAGTGATTCGCGAACGTGTTCGAAGCTGCTCAGAATCATATTGTGCTTTTGGGAAAAAAGCTGCTTACTCTCCGAGATTTATGGTTTTCAAGGGCTTTTGACTACAAACTAGTAGTTTACTGTCGATATGATGGTTATACAATTATTTTTTCTGTCAAAACCATAATAAATCACACCTTGCTCGGTTACTCGCGAGTAAACGCTCGCGAGCTTGTTGCTACTTCTTTTGACATGTTCTCCGAGCAGACGGGTGCGGGCTTACTCACACCTAGCCAGATCCCGAGTCTGTGATGTTTGTTATGCGTTGGTATACACTCGTGAGCTGCTTCGTGATGCGAACTTTTCCAGCACTGGAGATAACACCAATGGTCATTCTTGGGGTTTTCCGGTGGTAATAATGAGCCAGAGTGGTCATTCACTTATAGTTTAACTAGAAGAATCACAAGTATTATAAATCATGAAGAATGAGCCATTGCATGCCTAGTTTCGGTACAACTATTTAAATATCGCATAGTACGGGTATCTAAGATGTAATTCTTGGGTTATTTTGGTAGTACAGAAGAAGCAAAGTGGTAATTTATCTATAATTGAACTAAAAATGTCACAGGTATTCAAAGTTATGAAGATTGAGCCTTCGTATACCTAGTTTTGGTACAAAACTGAAATGTCCCACAATACGGGTATCTTCATTGGCCATTCCTGAATAATTTAGGTGGTCTCGAAGAGCTAGTGCTCATTCAGCTATAATTGAATAAGAAGAGTTACAGGTATTCAAAACCATGAAGAATTAGCCGTCGCATACCTAGTTTTGGCACAAACAATTAAATATCCCACAATACGGGTATCTCCAGTGGTCATTCCTAGGTTATTTTGGTGGTCCAGAAGAACCAAAGTGGTCATTCATCAATAATTGAAATAGAAAAGTCACTGGTATTCATAATCATGAAGAATGAGCCATCGCATGCCTAGTTTTGGTACATAAGCCTAGATATCGCACAACACGGTTATTTCCGCTGGCCATTCCTGTGTTATTTCGTGGTAACAATGAGCCGGAGTGATCATTCATCAATGATTGAACTAGAAGAGTCACAGGTATTCAAAATCATGCAAATTGAGCCGGCACATGGCTAGTTTTAGAAAAAAAAAACTGAAATGACCTACATTACGGGCATCTCAGGTGGCCATTCCTGGGTTATTTTGCTGGGCCAGAAGAACCGAAGTGGTCATTCATCAATAATTGAACTAGAAGTGTCACAGGTATTCAAAATCTAGTTTAAAAAAAACTGAAATGACCTACATTACGGGCATCTCCGGTGGCCATTCCTGAGTTATTTTGGTGGCCCAGAAGAAGCCAAGTGGCCTTTTATCTATAATTAAACTAGAAGAGTGACAAGTATTCAAAATCATGAAGATTGAGCCGTCGCATGCCTAGTTTTGGTACAAAAACTGAAATGTCCCACAATACAGGTATTTCCGGTGGCCATTCCTGGGTTATCTCGATGAGCCAGAAGAACCAAAGTGGTCATTCGTCAATAATTGAAGTAGCAAAGATACAGGTATTCAAAATCATGAAGATTGAGCCGTCGCATGCCTAGTTTTGGTACAAAAACTGAAATGTCCCTCAATATGGGTATTTCCGGTGGCCATTCCTGGGTTATTTCGATGGACCAAAAGACCCAAAGTGGTCATTCATCTAAGATTGAACTAGAAGTGTCACAGGTATTCAAAATCACGAAGAATGAACCGTCACATGCCTGGTTTTGGTACATAAACTTATATGTCCCACAATACGGGCATCTCCGGTGGTCACTCCTGGGTTATTTCGGAAGACTAGAAGAACCAAAGTGGTCTTTCATCAAAAATTGAACTAGCAGAGTCACAGGTATTTAAAATCATGAAGATTGAGCCGTCGCATGCCTAGTTTTGGTGGAAAAACTGGAATGTCCCACAATATGGGTATTTCCGGTGGCCATTCCTGGGTTATTTCGCTGGGCCAGAAGAACCAAAGTGGTCATTCATCAATACTCGAACTAGAAGTGTCACAGGGATGCGAAATCATGAAGATTGAGCCGTCGCATGCCTAGTTTTGGTACATAAACTGAAATGTCCCACAATACGGGTATTTCCGGTGGCCATTCCTGGGTTATTTCGATGGGCCAAAGGAACCAAAGTGATCATTCATCAATAATTAAACTAGCAATGTTACAGGTATTCAAAATCATGAAGATTGAGCCGTCGCATGCCTAGTTTTAGTACAAAAACTGAAATGACCCACAATACGGGCATCTCCGGTGGCCATTCCTGGGTTATTTTGGTGGCCCAGAAGAACTCAAGTGGTCTTTTATCTATAATTGAACTAGAAGTGTCACAAGTATTCAAAATCATGAAGATTGAGCCGTCGCATGGCTAGTTTTGGTACAAAAACTGAAATGTCCCACAATATGGGTATTTCCAGTGGCCATTCCTGGGTTATTTCGATGGACCAAAAAAACCAAAGTGGTCATTTATCTAAAATTGAACTAGAAGTGTCACAGGTATTCAAAATCACGAAGAATGAACCGTCACATGCCTGGTTTTGGTACATAAACTTATATGTCCCACAATACGGGCATCTCCAGTGGTCACTCCTAGGTTATTTCGGAAGGCTTGAAGAACCAAAGTGATCTTTCATCAATAATTGAACCAGCAGAGTCACAGGTATTCAGAATCATGAAGATTGAGCCGTCGCATGCCTAGTTTTGGTACAAAAAACTGAAATGTCCCACAATACGGGTATTTCCGGTGGCCATTCCTGGGTTATTTCGCTGGGCCAGAAGAACCAAAGTGGTCATTCATCAATAATTGAACTAGCAGAGTCACAGGTATTCAAAATCATGAAGATTGAGCCGTCGCATGCCTAGTTTTGGTGCGAAAACTGGAGTATCCCACAATATGGGTATTTCCGGTGGCCATTCCTGGGTTATTTCGATGAGCCAAAAGAACCAGAGTGGTCATTTATCAATAATCGAACTAGAAGAGTGACAGGTATTCAAAATCATGAAGATTGAGCCGTCGCATGCCTAGTTTTGGTAAATAAACTGATATGTCCCACAATACGGATATTTCCGGTGGCCTGGGTAATTTCATCGAAATGTCCAGATTGGCCTCCTCCCGGGACTCCAGGAACCGGTTCCACATTGACATTACTGGACCGAATTTTTCAGGGAATGTGCGCCGGCAATTGGTTCTTTATTACAGAAAAAAAATATGCCAAAATATCCATCAACCGAATAGCACCGATGTGAATTACATATACAAAACTGCGATAGAAGCTTACTTTTCGGATGTTCCGGGTTTCCGGAACCGGGTATGAATAACTAAGCGATTTGAGAATCTCTATTCACAGTCCACGTGAATACCTGTTCAACAATATGAGGACGATTCAGATTACTTGTTTAGTTACGAAACTACAGGTCATCAAAGTAAGGGTCTCTAAAGGGACTTTTTTCATATGTAGCAGGTTCCCGGTGGCCACAGTGACCAAATCCGGATCTCCGGGAGGGTTTCTGAAACTAGACATGTGTGCCCTTCATTTAAGCCCAACAGAACTAAATTCGGTCAACACACTGATTTTTACGAGCTGTTTGAATTTTCGGGTCGAAAACGACCCTAAGTCACAATTTGTAATTTTTTGTTAGGGACTAAGGAAGGTTAAGCAAATAGACTCGATGTAAAAAATAAAATAAAGTAAATTTGATATTGGGAGCCAGATAGCCATAACGGTATACACTCAGATACTAAGCAAGATCATGCTGAGGGTCGTAGGTTAGAGTCCAGCCGGTCGGGCATCTTTTCGTAAAGGGAATTTTCTCGACTTCCCTGAGCATAGAGTGTGATCGTACCTGTCACACGATATACACATGCAACATTGGTCGATTGCCAAAGAGAGCTGTTAGTTAATATCTGTGGAAGTGCTCATGAGAAGTTGAGAAGCAGGCTTCTTTAGCGTCAGAAAGAAGAAGAAATTTTATGGTAATTATTAGCACTTAAAAACGTCCAAGCTGTCGGGCACATATGACGTAAATTTACATGAATTTTTAGGAAAGCTGCTTACGCAGACTGAATATTTTGACGTTTCCATTTTTGCTCTAGGAATAAAATGAATGATTCCAGTTATTTAAAATAAATTAGTTCCATGTTACCAACCGTAACAAAAACATCGTTCAAGCATCATTTGAAGGAGGTATATGTGATTTCAAAAGTGATAGTGATAGTGATATATGTTAGGTAAAGTGAGTGAAAGAGGTTGGAGGGAGTCTCTAAAAAAAATATTTAATTTTCGAGTCTAGTACACGACTCTGACAACGGCCTTATAGTGGAGGTCGAATTATGCGTAACTGTCAAAGGATACAAACTGTAGTGGAATAAAATGATATAGTTCTCAATTCGGTTTTCATTCAGGTATTCCACTAAACAATTCGAAGGTTGATTATTATTTTCAATTTTAATTTTTATTGCATAATTATTTTTGAGGAAAAATCCCACATAATTTAGGAGTATATACACAAACATAGCAAAACAAAGACGATTTGATTGAGCCAATTAGTTTTCAAGTTATTCATACTTGATGTTTACCCATTTTTATATGACGTAGACTAGTGCTTGAATAATCTCGATAAAAGTCATCGTCACGTGGTGCTTTGAATCTTAGAGAGAATATGAAGTATTTTTATCTCTCGTACATTGTTCTCGTTCCATTTATAAAAAAATCATATTAATTAAAGTACATTATTTTTTTAAATTTCAATGTGCATTAAAAAAAAACATAATTATTTATGAATTTTTGGGTCACCCTATCTCACGAAAGAGCACCGAATGACGAAATAAAAAAATACGGGTCCAAAATTTTTTTAAAAAGGCATTACTTGAACAACTTTCTCAAAAAATAAAAAAAAATATTTATTTTTTCGAACATCGACCGCCTTGGGGACGGACCAGCACAATTGTGCTGGTCTGAATTTGACCCTAAAAAGTTCATGGAGTGATAGAATAGCCAAAATAAAGAATGTTTTGTTTTACGAGATGATGAGTTTATAAGGTAAATTTTGAAATAATCACTCAAATATGGTCCGTCCCGAAAGGGATATAGTATCATCGTACCTGCCACACGATATACGAAGGCGAAAATGACAATTTGGCAAAGAAAGCTCTCAGTTGATAACTGTGGGAGTGCTCATAAGAACACTAATCTGAGAAGCAAGCTCTGTCCCAGTGAGGACGTTAATGCTAAGAAGAAACAGAAGAAGAAGATAAAATCCGTTATTGAAGTATTCTGGCGAGAACTTCAGTTATCGGTGTTATATGTGTTATCCTCTGTGAGTTCTCTCGAGGATTTAGTAGATTCCATGAGTAAGAACAGGAATGCATTGCATTGGTAAAATCCTCTGAGAGATTCCGGAGCAATACCCAAAAGAATAAGTGACAGAGCTTGTGAATGAATTCTTGGAATATTTCTTGAAAAAAAAAAACTGTTTCAAGTATTTCTGTAGAAAAAATCACTCAAGGATGATTTGCTGAATAAATGCTTTTTTATAGAAATTACTAAAAAAAGAGGCATTTTTGTCGAAATCTATGGAACATTTCTATCAGATTCATTTTAAAATTTCATAAAGATTTTTTCAGTAAATGAATGGCCTGAAATTACAACAGGGGTACATCCGATCCTTTTTTGAGGAGTTTTTTCTGGAATTCCAAAAGGATTAATCCAGCGGTTTTTAAATATCTTGTAGAAATTTCTGGATCTAAATGTTCAAAGAGATTCCTAGAGGTCTAAGGTTCCTCAAAGATCAACTTTACTCTAAATCACGGCACTTCCCATTCTATTTTCAACTTCCATTTCCCACACTTTTTCAAACGTTGAATTTCCGTTTTTTCTTTTCATCTTAACATCTCGCTACAGAGACAACACCGTGCTAAATCTAATTCCAGTTTCCTAATAAGTTTCCCGAAGGCGCCACTGCCACGTTCCGGGAGGAAGCATCTCCGATGGTTCGAGAAATTGGAAAAGTTTAGCAGACGGAAGCTACGTTGAGCTCTGGATGGTCAATGTGATTTGGATTGCGGGGGAAAGAGTATGCTGCCTCGGCCGTGAAGAGCTACTCCTTTGTGCATCATTAATACCATCGATTTTGACTCTTGGTTTTCCTGTAGTGCGATTATCAATGCGCATTCCTTAAGAGCACGCAAATGAGTTTTTTTTTCAATGGAATAATCCAAGCAATTTCTTTATAGTGATATCCTTGATTCTCCACCCTAAAATATTATTTGAGTGAGTTAATTTTTTACCACGAATTATCAAATGGCAACTAATGGACTAATTAATCCTTTCAATAATTAATTGTCAAAGGCGCTGCATACAATACTACGCCGGGAAGTAGACTTCCAATATAGAGTTTTCAACATTTCATTGCAAATTTTCAATTCATATTTGTTATTCCAAGCCAAATATTATTTTTCATACCTTTCGATCTTTAATCAAGCGCGAAGTATTGTTGTTTTCCTGTTTTCCTCATATTAATGCGCCACCAAATATTTGAGGTAGTCTGAGCTGCTCAACGAAAGAAAACAAAAATCACAAAATAACAATGAGCTTTTCTCAAGCTTAACAACAAACAAAAAATCCTCAACAATCGCTGTGTTTGTGTTTCAAATTACCATCCGGAGATGGGTTCGCTTCCAAATCGAAATCGAATCTGGGGCCCGCAACAACAAGCAACGCACAGTGGATAAAACGCCATATTTCACATAGCAAACGTCAAAAATTAAATGGTGACAACACAACAATACATCTACGAAATCAAAGCCACATATTGCTCTGAACTTCTTTGCAAATTCAGATTTCCAAAGAAGGCTTAAAGATTTGAAGACTAATAATTACATAGTTTTTAAAGTTTATGGCAGTATGACCAATAATATGAATGTTTTAATAATTTAGTAACTACAGTAACAGCCGAACTAAGCTACAAAGCATAAGTTGAAAAACAAGTAAGATTTTTTTTCCCGTTTCATTCATCATTCCATCACGTAATGAGTTTTAGTGTACCGCAAATTATATTTTACCAGAAAAAAAATAGTTAACCGTAATTAGTCACAACATGCAACATTTCCCACAATTCCTGTAAAATGAAGTCTGTCATTATTCGAGTCCTTGACGTTTTCCATGAATATGGAAATTTTCGAGAATTAATATTATGAATTAGGTACCATTTTGGGTCCATTTGTTCCCACTGTGCAACGGTAGTCAAACTTCCCGCTCACGACAATCCTGGCTAAATTTGTGCAAACAACAAAAATGGCAAAATGCGAACGAGAAAGATTTGCCACCCGGTGGAACTCGGAGTTCTGTTCAGACGTACCATTACCAGTTAGTGGAAGAGTAGCCTGAATAGGTGAAGTCAAAAAGCAAATGCATTTACTGGAAAACTATTTTACGAAAGGAGAACACATAAAACGATGTGAATGAGATCGAGAGCTGTTAGCACTGGTTTTGCACAGTTTCAGTTGGCTCCAGTGTGGTTAGATGAAAGATGCGGTGTGGGGAAATATAGGAGAGAAAAAACTAGCCGCATTTGTTGTCTTGGGTTTAGAACTTGTGCTCTATAAGCCATTTTACGAGACGTTCGAATGACGTTTTCTGGCGGGCCGCTCATTGTTGTTGTTGAAAAAAACTAGCATGATATCTGAATGGCGCTGGTCATTTTTTGTTTGCCGATGACTTCCCCGTCTCTTTCAGCGCATGTTTCTGCCCGGTTTACATGTATTACAGGTAACGTAGATGAAAAAATATCTTCCCTGCCTACTTATTTAAATTTTACATGCGAACATTAAAAACTTTGTTGCATTGCCACCAGCGCCATTATTGAATATGCTCCTTCCAAATGTAGCGCTAGAAGAAACGTAAATAAATCGGCCCGCCAGAAACTTTCAAAGCTGGTAAACAAACGGAAACCATATGATTCGAAACGTCTCATAAAATGGCTTATGTCCTTAATTGTTTGTGGACGAGAGAGTGGGTTCAAAGCAGGGCTGAGGAGTTGAAAGCTTTAGAATTAATCTTTGTTGAGGTCTACTTTTATTGTACAGCAGTTTCTTTTGCGTTAATATTACCTAACAATTAAAAAGTGTTGGGAGCCGATCCTATTCTTGGCACTTTAGATTCACTTTGCGGTGGGTTTTTTAAAAAGCTCCTAAGCTCATATTTGGCTACCATATGCGTGGTATTGAAATGTTTTCTTATAGCAAAGTTACAAACTATTCGGCCGAGAAAACCCCCACAAGCCAAAGTAAGTTATGGAAGTTCCCAAGTAGCTCTGCACCCTACCTAGACGTATTCGCTGTATCGTATTGTTCACAGATATTTTTACATATTTCAGATCTCTATATAACATAAGAGTATGTATGTTTTTTTTACAAAATACATCGCAATGGCACAGGGGTGACATGATAAGCTCGAAAGTAATGCTTCTTGAGAAACGAACTAGCCGTGTTTTGCTTTCGTTGGGAGCATTGATGACCCAACATTTCGAACTACAATAAGGGCGTAAGTATAATGATCGATTTCTCTTCATCAATTCTGTACCACTTTTTTCACATGGGCGAAAACTGACGCCAAAATGAAATTATCAACAGATAGTCAATTCTCAATTTTTTTTTTGTGAATTAAAGTATCAAGATGTAAATTTTTTTAGCATTTTTTCACCTCAGAACGTTTGTCAGTGATGCATTCTTGCGTTTTGGATGCGAAAAATGCTTAAAAACTTACTTCTTGTAATTTTAAATAACAGATGAAAGGATAAAGAGAAACGATCACGAAAACTAAACCATTTCCCGGAATGCCTCAAAAATAAACTTTTGCGGATTTTGATTTTTTCCCCGGTGGGGCATGTCAGAACTAACGATTAACACACCAACTATTAAGCAAGACCACTGCTAAGTTTTGGGTTCCAATCCCACCCAGTCGAGGATCTTTTCGGGTTGGAAAATTCACTGTTCATTTTATAAAGTGGAACACCTTGTGCATGCTGTATCTTTTTAATTCATCAATGAAATTCCAATCGGTTTTCTGCACTTCGTTCGACTAGTGTTGTACAATGTTGTGAAAATAAAAATTCTCGAAAATAATTAAAATTTTCACACAAATATGGATCAACGATTTAAACGGTCGATTTTTAGAGATTATCAAAATCAATGTTTGTTGGAAATTTGCTGGAAAATTCAACAATTTATATGTTTTTACCTAACGGTCCCGGCAAACTTCGTCTTACCATCAAGTAGGCTGTTGAAAAATGTCATGAAATCTTCCATACAAAACGGTAGATTAGTTTACTCTCGTTTTCCCTAAATATTCCGAAAAATTTCCTTCACTTTTTCCCCTGCACGAACGCATCGCATCCCCTGTCGAATACAACATGAGAATTATGCAAATTCGTTGACACGTTCAAAAGCCATTTCGTGACATACAAACACCATTCCATTTTTATTTACCGTTTTGTCTCAAATTTCGAACAGACTCATATTCCGAAAACTCGGTTTTTGTATGGCGATTTGGTTGAAATGTTTCCGCTGAGATATGTCACCAAATAACAAGGAAATGGCAGTCAATTGCAATTCAATTTTAAACGTCTTCAATATAATTTATACCGCGGGAGTAGTGATGATTCTCTAATTTGAGACCAGTAGAACAAGTTCAAATAAATTGATTTGCGAAATCATTTATTTTGAATTCGATTTATTCATGCTGTTCGGAATTTGAATCAAGGTGTTCGGAATATGATTCAGAATGACACAGTGTTCGGCCATTGGGATCAAAATGTTGTTCCACACTTTACGTAAAAACAATACTAACACTAATTTAATCAACATTGTTATTGGTACACCCAACAGCTAACAGTTAGACTTTGCGAAGAAATTTAAATTTTCATAAATATCAACCAATTCATGCCAATCGGATGCATTTCAAATCACATTTGGCCTTAAGTGTTCGGAATATGAGTCAAAACGGTATATAGATTTTCAAAAAAGGCTTGTTCTTCGTAAGCATCATCAATCAGAAGTCTGATGGAAGAAATCAAGCTTTTTGCTTTTACAATAATTTTACAGATATTATAAAATAATTTTTCCCCATATTTTTTAAAGAAAAATATTTTAAATTTGAAGGGAACTGATATGATTAGAATTTTTTTGGTTAAAAGTAAGTCCTGACGGAAGTGCTGATATAGTATTAATATGAAAAATTACTTTATTCTTAGAAGACCTTTCAATGTACATTGACAATCATCAAAATTGGCAACACTGCTGTAATAAAATCGATTTTATTTTCCATATATTATTTTCATAATATGTTATTCTGAGATTACGAATTGAAATATTCGGAGAAAACCGTTTACAATTTGCTGTAGATCGATAAATATGCGTAAATTATTTTAAAAGTATGAGGCTTTTTAGTAAAACTACCATGAACAGTAAAATTTATACTTAAGACTGTGGTTTAAACTCATGATTTAGCACTCGTTTATACAAATATAGTTTCTTTTGTAATCTAAACTAGTTTTTAACATGCTTTTTACTTTTCTCTTTTGCTGGGAGTGAAAGGATTGTGTATAAATAAATATGGCCATAAATGGGTAAATCACTAAAGTTACCTTATGTAAGAATTGTGGAAAAAAGTTAATTTTTTTTCAAAAAGTTATACCTTTAGCAAAATAGTAAAGGATACAAACATCCAAATTGTTCATAAAAATTAGTATTTTTGTTTTGCGAAAAATAATGTTAAACTTTGACGAACAGCTTTTCTTAGGAGTTTTTGGAAAAACTATTTAGCTCTTCAACCAAAAGCATTTTCTAAGATCTTATATATTTATAGCATTGTAGAATAATAGTTGAACGATGCACAGGAAACCGATTACGATTTATCAATAAATAAAAAAGATATAGCATAAACAAAGTGTCCACTTTTTAAAATGAACAGTCCTTACAGTTTCTTTGTCAATTGGCGATGAATATTCTCAGTTAATCACAGTGGGAATGCTAATATGAACATTGAGCCGAGAAGCAGGCTCTGTCTCAGTTAGGACGTCATGCCAGAAAGAAGAAGAAAAAGAAGAAGGTATCAATTATAACGCTATAACAGTATAAGGTTCTTTCTAAAGTCTCACTCGAAAGGTGGGGAAGGAGTCGAGCGAAGCGTCCAAAAACCTTACAAAATTGACATGCAATGTCTCAACAGAATAATGTTAGTTTGAAAAAAAGGGAAATGTCTGATGTTTAATATTCACAGCCTTCTCGCCAACGATTTGCCTGTCGGTATAATTTGGAAGAATGGCAAACGTTTTAAAAACTACCAGAATAACACGAAAATGGACCGGCCAAAATTTCATCAGCACCTAAATGGTAAACTTAAGAATGTTTCAGAAAATTTAATTTTAAAGTAAGTCTATTAATTTATATATTTTTTCAGAGTAGCTCCTTATCATCTAGCTTTGTGTATACCACAGTAATTTTTGTTGATAAGGAAACGTAAAACAAAATGGCCGCCAAAACATTTTATATGGAGAATGTCGGTCCCTCAAGGAACATCGGAATATCTTTAAAACCAGATCACCAATGATAATATCGACATAGATTCCTAAACGAGAAGAGTTTTTTTTGAAAACTTGTGAAATAATGGTGCAAACATATCGAAAACAAAAAAGTTATCAAGGTTTTAATATTTTTATTACGGTAAAAATGAAGCTGTTGATAGAGGAGTTAATCAAAGACTGTTTTTCATAGTTATATTTCACAGCGGTTATTGTGGGCTTCTAGGTTCATGAGAACTATCGGTCATTTTTGGCCTAATGATTCTTTCGGCCTATCGGCCTTCGGCCTAATGGCCTTCTACCTAACGACATTTGGCCTAACAGAATTCGGCCTAACGGGATAGAACCGATTAAAACAACCGTATAACCACCGTACGGGGTGACATTGGGCCTAGAGAGTGTATCAACATGAAATAACTTGCGATCTAAAGTAAGTATAGCAAAACCATTATCTACAAAGTTCTTTAGGAGATCAAGGGCTGACATGCGGTGATTATTCAGTTCCAGAATTCCCCCACCAGGCGGCGCTAGTGAGCATGGAACTTTTGTTTTGCGTATATCTCAGGAACCTGATCACTTAGGCAGATGTCACCTTGGGCAAAGCTGTTCAGTACCTCAAGGACTATCGATGTTAGAGGCAGTGGATTCTAAATTTTGCCAGCAGGCAGCGCTAGTAAGCATGACTGTATTGTTTTTTTTTAGATATTTCGAGAGCCTGACCACTTAGAAAAAAGGTGTCTGGCAAAGTTTTTCAATAAGTCATGGGCAACCATTGATCGAGCTAGTTGATTCTAAATTTTGCCGTCAGATGACGCCAATGTGCATCTAACATTTTTGCAATTATCTCAGCAGATCGCTCACTAAGAAAGATAGTATCTTCGGGCAGATGTTGTAGATTTGCTAGAAGAATGATAGCCCTCGAGCTACTGAACAACTTTGCCGAAGATTAATCTTTCTAGTGATCAGGATCCTGACATATCCGCAAACAAAATTTTTATGCTCACCTAGCGCCCGCCAGGTGGCAAAATCTCGAGTATTTTGCCTATAATAATGAAGTCCTTGACTATACTGAACAACTTTGCCGAAGACGCCCTCTTTCGAAGTGATCAGGCTCCTGAGACATCTGCATAAACAAAAGTTTCATGCCCACTACCGCCTCCTGTGGCAAAATTTTGAATCAACATGCTCGATGACAATAATTTTTTTTTTTGCGTTTATAGGAGAGTTTAAACCAGAAGGGTTCATTCGCCTCTTCTCGAACAATGATTATCTTTGAGTTGCTAAACAACTATGTCGGCAACGTCATCTTCATAAGTGGACAGGCTTCTGAGATATCTGAAAAACAAAAGTTAAAAGTCTCATCAGATAGCGCACCACCTCAACAACAACTTTACTGAAACCCCATGTTTCGAAATTTATTTACATTTTGAGATACATATATCGATTTCAAATTGTAGTTCTTCTCGAACCTCATATTAGTGCCATTCAAATTTATGCGGCTGCCGTGTACATCTGTGATTTAAATGCATTATAAGAGCCATACTGTGAACAAAAACTATTGAGCACTGGTTTGACACCAAACCATTTCAGTTTGGTGTCGAAAGATATCTTGTTGTATAATGATAGTATTTAAATCACAGCTGTTGGCAAAAAGTACAACAGCGCGAACAGCCCGAAGGTTAAAAAGTAATGTAGTGGCTTTTTAGAAAGTATTCTTTAGAAACTTTCCACATTGTTTTCACGATTCTGATATTACTGTTAAAAAGTGGTCAAAGTCACCATTATTCCAATGTCACTCCAAACGACGGCACATTTTTTGACGTTGGTTATTTAATCATTTTGAACATCTTTCCCGGGAGATCGGGTTTTCCGGAAAACGATTTTCCGGGTAATGTTTTTTCTGGAAAATGGGGTATTCGGTTAAATTATTTCCAGGAAATGATATAGAACCCTTTATTCCATCGCACAAATTAATTTCACAATCTATGCATTCTGGATTTAGTGCTTCGCAAAGTATTGAAAGTTCATCTTTCATATTGATTATGGTATTTTACATTTACTTTGAGAATAAAAACCCCGATAAAGAGGTTTATAGATGCTCGAGAAAATTTTCACTCAACTCTGGTTTCTTTCAATATACAACCTCTTACAACTTAATAGAAACGATCAATTGCAAAGCAGTGTACATAAACTAGCAAGCTAATCAGTTCGCCAGATGTCACTTCCACCTCCCCCGCAGTATATCTCACTCCGCATCCAGTGACTGCTTGGATTGTTGTACCTCCCTTCAAGATACCTTGCGAATGACGGGCTACAAGGCGGTTAATAAGAATCAAACCAAATAGGACTATGCAAAAAATCTTCCTCTCTCGTTCATTTTTCCATAGGCTGACCATAAGCCAACCAGATAAAAACGGACAAATAAAAAACAAAAACGGTACAATTTTAAAAGACATAGATTATGCGATTGTGCTACTTTTCCCCGAATTCCAGTTCCCCGAATGGCCCGTTTCTTCAAAGCCATTTTCCCCGAATAACGCGTTCTCTTGTAAAGCAATGCAGCTCAAAAAAGTGCAATAATATCTTTACCCCGAGCAGGCGAAAAAAAGCTAAGTAGGGTAAGTGTTTCCCTTAGTTGTGGGTGTTCCTATAGTTGCGGTAGTGCCGTTTTCACTGATTTTACTATATTAGTCACAGAACTGACACTGCCAATCGACGTATTGGCTTGTTGATACACGGAATAGTTGAAAAGAGTGTTCAAATTGGTTCAAAACTGATGAAATATCCCTAAAATTACTAAAACTTTCTTACTTGTACCAATAGTTGCGGTAAAGTGTTCCTATAGTGGAGAATCCCATAAGAAAACAACGGATACCGCAACTATAGGAACACAAATTAAAAAAATACCGCAACTAAAGGAACAGTGTACCAATAGTGGAGTATTATTTTTCACTGACATGCCGTGGATTACTGCGATGAAATCATTTTTCTCATTGAGTCAATGGTCGTTTCTTCCCGTTACAACATTAACATGTACATTAATTGTGCTTCTTGATTTAGGCGGTTAAAAGAAATTCAATCGTGCTTAGTACCTCCACTATTGGTACATCTATCCTAATAGCAAATTTTGATATGGACATACACAAGTGATATTAACTTGAAAGATATAAGAAATAAAAGATCCGAAAACAATATACTCCTGGAATACTATTAGCATATCATATTTAGCTTTTATAAGATCTCACCAATATCAGCGAGCTATTCCTTAGATCTTCCAACATCAAATTTAGCTATGGCTCAGAAGTTCTAGGAATAAAATTTTAATATTATCTTCAGATCTTCAGATCTCTTATGTCAATCAAATCAATATCTCGATTTAATGTTCAGAACTTTGCTTCTGCTTGGGTAGTGAGATAGTGTTGAATTAGAAAGATGTCTGCATAATTCAATAAAAATCACTTAAGAACCTTGAAGCTCATTCTTTGATTTCCAAGAAATCAGCGTTTTTTAAGAATTTCCTAAAAAATTGTTACACTTTTCAATTTTTCAAATTCTAACTTAAATTTTTCTAATAATTTATTATTTTATTAAAATATCCACTTTTAAACAGTTAATCCAATCAATTGCGTATCAGAAGTAAACACATAGTTGTTCTTTTCATTTTAGGTATTATATGAATTATTATCTTATGAAGATTCGTATTTTGGAAATCCACCAAGATTTGGCATAAATATGAGTAAATAAACGCAAAAAGTTAAACAGAAGCATTTACGGATCAAGTTTAACTCTGTTTGAGATAAATTGGAAAATAGATAAGTAAGACAATAAACTTTGAAATATTTCTAAAAACTGTTTGTTATGTTGTTATTTTATTTTTTTAACTGGTGTTGAAAATTATGTGCCAATTCTCCATTTTCTATAATACGGGACAAATCGAGCATTTTCCATTAAACGACGGGACAGTCCGCCAAAGGGACGAAAATGGTACTGTCCCCGTTAAATACGGTACGTATTGTCCAGCCTATTTTTCCATGAAATCAGTAAACTATAAGGTCAGTAAATGTCAAAATCCCACACAAAAATCAAAACAATACAATGCCTCTTACTGCTCCATAGTTGAAGGATACCCAGTGATGAATTTCAAAAATGTATTTGCCTACTCCGAAAAAAATACCGAATTCGGTAATCCATTCACCGAAATCTCAACAGCTGAACGTTCGGTAATCAGTTCGGTAAACGAAAAGATTACCGAACGATCTGTAACATGTAGCTTGGAGCACAGCTGTCAAAATCACCGAAGTGATCGGTAATATATCACCGGAAGGCTGTAAATCTAGGCTTACCAAATGTTTCTTTTTATTCGATTTTAACAATAATTTAAGCGATTAACAACACAATTGTAATTATTCCAAAAGGTTTCATTGAGCATACTATTCAACATGAGAATCCTTTTGAATATTCTGGATAAAACTGGCAGATGTTTTTCAAGTAGCTTTGGAGCAATCGGAACGGGTTTCCTGCTAGAACCGGGAGGAGCTATAGGTTTTCAAAAACAGAACCTTCGTTGTTGGTAATGCCACATTCATCCAAATGTGGTAGATGGCTTGGTTTCGATGATAGCAATTGATTGAATGCCAATTTAAGCTGCAACACAATTTTTATTTGAAATATAGGTTTTGGTTATCAAATTGTCTTTTACTCACCTGTATGGAAGCGTTGACGAAGTTAATTTTGAGAAAGTCAAACTATAATTCAGGGCTTCAAAAAGAAATAGTCCTGGTTTTCGAAAGAGTAAACCAAAAACAAACATGGTAATTTTGACGTTTTTAGACCGACCAGATGAGCCAAATTACCGACTTCGGTAATCTATGGAGTTGTTCACCGAAACTTCTGTTAAATATTTTACCGTATTCGGTTATATTGTAAGTTTACAAAATTTTCGGTAAAATTGTTGACAGATCATATTGGAATCACCGCAATGAGAATATATACCGAGGTGTGGAAAAGACATTTAGTGTGCGTGACATTCGAGTACGGTGCAAAATGTTCACAACTACAAGCGAGTGAGCTCCCATAAGAAGCCGTGTAAATTAGTGACGTCGTTATTTTTGTTTCCTTTTTTCTCTTTACTAATACATAGCCATTGCTTCTTCTTCCACACCTTGATATATATTCTCATTGGAATCACCGATTATCCGTTAATTTTGCTGTGAACAAACGGTTTATTACCAAAATATCGGTCTTTTCATGAATTACTGATCGATTTCTGTAAAATGAATTACCGAACACTGAATGTATGTTTAAGTGTGTGTGATCAAAAGTGGCATAGGCTTGTGAAAATTTGGCATATTTGATGATATTTGCACAATTGAGTTAGATGAGTGATGGTTACGAAATGTTGAAAAACTCTGTAAAATGGGTTATTAATCGCAATTACCACGGTTTGTGAGGCAATTATATAAATCCTCCTTAAAACATTATTCGTTGCTATTAAATGAATTATCCATCATATTATTGAATTTGGACACATATTCGATGTAATTAAAGAATCAATCATAAAATACGTAACGTGTTTACAAGAAAATATTCATTACCTGCAATGTCACATCATACTTAGGATTAGCTGAAATATTCTCATGAAAAGCGTTAAGAGGGAGTGTTGTAGCGGAATTCAGCGACGCTCCAGTCGCCGACCACGTTAACCATTGTCTTATACAATCTTTAGAATTGCCTAAAATTTTCTCTCTCTCCCAAATCATAAATGCGACAATTTGGTCGCTGTTGCTTTGTATTCCCCATCAATTGTTACCGTATCACATGAATTGTATAAAAGGAAATAATAATATAGCTTGAAGTCAGTTGAAAGTGTAACCCCATATACTGTCTCGCGTACTTATTTTCCCTCCGTTCACAGTCTCGAAGTTCACCGGCATTTTTGTTCGGACCTCACGGAAACATATGGTCCTTCGAGCCGGATTCGCGAAAATTATCGTCGTGAATCGCGTAGTGTCGATTGCATTGTGTCGCGTTTTAGCCTCGCCACCCGCCAATAAAATAGACAATAGTGGTTGCCAATCCGCGATACAACGATCGAACAAACTCTCTGTGAGGAAAGTGCCCAAGTGACTTGAAGTGTGAACTCCAAAATGGAAAAACTTATCCGCGAGCGGAAATCTCTTGATCCGCGCATCAAACGTTTGTCCGATGTGGTGGCTAACTTGAAGCCTGAGACGGCTGAAGAAACCGAAGTGCAAACCGAGCTAGAAGTGCTCGGTGACATATGGGCCGCGTATTGTACTGTGCATAAAAGAATTTTGGACGCAAGTGAAGATGATGAATTGTACGATGATGCTGTTCAACAACAATGCCGATTCGAAAGTGTTTATATCCACCTTTGAAAAATCGGCTATTAAAGGTGCTCAAGGTGATCCAAGGTCGTGATAGCAGTCTAGAAAGAACGATCATCACCACAAAGTGATGCATTAAACCAACTCGCACAGCAGCAAGCAGAGCTGCTTCGGTTGATGTCTGCTAGAATGTCCATTGGTGCAAGTACATCTACTGCAGCGCCTGATGCCCTCCCTGTCCTTACACCGCTGTCGGATCTGAAACTGCCCCGCATGAGCTTGCCCGTATTCAGTGGAAACTACCTCGAGTGGCAGTCCTTCATTGATCTGTCCCGTAGCATGGTTGATCAGAACCCATCGCTAAAGGATAGCCAAAAATTATATTTCCTCAAAACCAATCTAATCTGGTGAGGCTGCGTCGCTCATATCACACCTTAAAATAGAGGGATGCTAACTACACTACCGCTTTGCAGAAGCTTCAGTCGCGCTACGATAAACCACTCGAGATAGCCCACAAACACATCGAACGCTTCCTCAACCAGCCAGTCATGACGACGCCATCAGCAGATAGGTTTGCGATCACTACACGATGTCTCCGATGAGGTTGTCCGAGCATTGCAAGCCATGCAAAGAGAGGACCGTGATACGTGGCTACTGTTTATCCTCATCGAGAAGTTGGATCCCGAAACCAAACAGCTTTGGTACAAAAGGTTGCTGACATGCGCGAAGTAGATGTAACTCTCAAATCATTCCTATCGTTCATTGATTCTCGCAGTTTTGCTCTGCAATCTGCACAGCCTATCAAACAACGAGCAACAACTGCCTATAAACCTCCCGTTAGGGCGCAATATAGGGGAGCTACCACGTTCGTTGCTACTAACACATCTTCAAATTGCGTCGTTTGTGAGCGATCATCTCACCCACTTTATCAGTGCGGTAGGTTCATCCATATGAGCTCCGAGGAGAGATTGAGTGCTGTGAGATCTCAGATGCTGTGCCATAATTGTTTGCAAAACCACCCTGGCGAAACATGCAGATCGGGTAATTGTCGTAAATGTGGCCAACTCCACCACACTCTGCTGCATTCGGCTTTGGTACCTTCAAATCCGCAACAAGCTCCACCGACATCGTATGTTCCTTACACTGGCAATGGTTCGGCTGCTCAATCTTTGATTTCGGCCCTGGATTCCACCACTAACTTCGATGCGACTAACACTCTTCTCGCCACTGTGGCGATCAATGTTTTAGATAAACAAGGCCGACCACACGCTTGTCGGCCGTTTTAGATTCAGCCTCCCAAGTAAGTTTCATCAGCGAAAGCTTCTGTAATGAACTTGACCTCGACTTGCTGGAAGCGGACATGGACCTTGAAGGGATATCATCCACTCCTGCGCATGTAGACAAATGCGTACAAATCGTCATTGCATCCCGATGCACGGATTTCAGTACAACAGTCCCGTGTATGGTGCTCGAGAAAATCACCAAAACGCTTCCGGTAAAACCAGCGAACATAAAAGGTTGGCCAATTCCAAGCTCAATCAATCTGGCTGACCCGCTTTTCCACCGTCCGGGTAAAAATCAATGTATTGCTTGGTATTGAACTCTTCTTCCAGCTTCTCGAGCCTGGAAAAATCACCCTTGGTTCAAACGACAATCTTCCCACATTACAAAACACCAAGTTAGGGTGGGTGGTAGCCGGTCGATATCGAGAATCCAACATCCAACCACCTGAAACTGCTCCATTGTGTTTGTTGGCAACCTCTGATGATAGCCTTGACCAGCAATTGCGTCGATTCTGGGAGTTGGAGGAATATGCTACACCCGTACCCTACCTCACCGATGAAGAACGACGCTGTGAAGAACACTTCTACGAGCATACCGTTCGAGACGACGCGGGAAGGTTCACTGTGCGACTGCCGTTTCTGCACCCTCCAAGTCAACTAGGCGATTCGAGGCAAATGGCTGAAAAACGACTGCATCATCTCGAACGAAAATTGCAGCGAAACCCTCATTTAAAGCAGGAGTACCATTCGTTTCTCCACGAGTATCATGAGCTTGGCCATATGACGCTTGCTGATGGGCCAGCACCGAAGGGGGCCGTCTACCTTCCTCATCATTGTGTAATGAAGGAAGCTAGCTCCACGACAAAATGTCGCGTCGTATTCGATGCCTCTGCCAAGACCACCAGCGGAAAGTGCCTTAATGATGTACTCATGGGCTGGCCCAGTTCTTCAAGACTCCATCGTCAACATTCTGCTGCGGTTTCGCTTTCCGGCAATAGTGGTCACTGGAGATATAAAACAAATGTATCGTATGGTGGACGTCCACGAAGCAGACCGCGACTTTCAGCGAATTCTTTGGCGATGATCGGATAACGAACCAATCTGCGAATATCGTCTTAATACGGTCACCTATGGGACGAAGAGCGCTTCGTATCTGTCAACGAAATGTGTACAGCAGTTATTACACTCGTATAAGGAACAATATCCGACAGCGGTAGAAAAGGCAGAAAAAGGGTACTTACGTGGACGACGTGTTAACCGGCGCTGACAGCGAAGAAGAAGCAGTTTTACTACGCCAACAATTGACAACAATATTCGCCGCTGGTGGTTTCCACCTGCGGAAATGGGCTTCAAACAGCTCAGAGGTTCTCAACGGTGTACCTGCGGAAGACCGTGAAGTGAAGCAACCAATCGAACTCAACAACTCACGCACCATCAAGGCCCTCGGCATCCACTGGCAGCCGTGCAGCGATGAATTCTCGCGGAACATTACTAAAGGACCTATGTACAAATGAGAGATTCTCTCCTCTCTCGTTCTCTTTCGATTATAACAGTGGAACACTAAAGATTTTGGGAAGTTTTTCACTATAGATCGAAAGTCAATTTCCTTGACTAGCGTTTCATACAAAAAACGCAACAGAAGAGATTAATGTGACTCAGTTATTAATGAAAGAGAAAGTAAACAAAGAGAGCCTCTCAATGTTAGATAGGTCCTTTAGTAATGTTCCGCGAGAATTCCAGTTTACTTATGCACCGATCAAGATCTCTCAGCCCACAAAACGAAGCATGCTTTCGCAAATCGCCAGCATCTTTGACCCGCTTGGACTATTGGCTCCAATAATCGTTAAAGCGAAGCTAATCATGCAACAGTTGTGGGAGCTGAGGGTGGACTGGGATGAAACTCTCCCTGGTGAGTTTGTGCAAAATTGGTCATCTTTCGTACAAAATCTTTCCGATCTCCAATACTTACAGGTACCTCGCCGAGTGATCGGCATACGAGGCGCATCCCGCATCTGTCTGCACGGCTACAGTGATGCATCCGAGCGAGCCATGGGTGCTTGCGTCTACATCCGAGCTGCAGACAAACACGGAAACACATCATCGCATTTGTTATGTGCGAAATCCAAAATTGCACCCATCGGCAATGGACGAACGACGTTGCCGCGACTGGAGCTGTGTGCGGCGGTGATATTATCACGACTGATGACGAACGTTCGATCTCATTACCCATCAACGAAATACTCGCATTCTCGGATTCGACGGTGGCTTTGGCGTGGATATATGGTGGTGCGTCGCGTTGGAAAACTTTCGTTGCCAATCGGGTAGCGGAGATAAATACTCATTTGCCGGCAATCAATTGGCACCATATCGACACACACATCAACCCTGCGGATTTAATCTCACGAGGAGCTCTCCCTGACCAAACCATCAACAATCCTCTCTGGTGGCACGGTCCTGAGTGGAGTGAATCATGTAGTACTCTTCAACCTCCATCTACCTCCGCTCTTGACATCAATCATCAGCGACAGATCGAAAGAGAGCAACGCACCGAGGCAGTAGTCTATTTGGCAGTCTATGAAAACTCTTTTCTCGATGCGATGATAACCAGATATTATCCCAATCTCCAACTGTTGCTAAGGATTACAGCTCAAATGCTGCGCTTCTCGCACCGTGAGTTGAGATCGGCAAGCCGCCTGACTCCACAAGAAATCGATAAGGCCATGCGAATATATGTACAACATGTTCAAAGTAAGCACTACATGAAGGAGATCAACCAATTGGATCAAGGTCGTGAGATAAACCGTGGCAGTTCGATTCATCAACTGAAGCCGTTTCTCGACGAAAACCGTCTCCTCAGGGTGGGCGGTAGATTGAATCTCTCGGAACTCAGCTACGATACAAAACACCCTATTTTGTTGCCTCACCACTCACCTTTCACTTCACTCGTCCTGCGTCACGACCATCTCGAGCAGCTACACTGTGGCCCCCAATCATTGCTGGCTGCAGTGCGACGAAGGTTTTGGATCGTTCGTGGAATTAGCGTTGCCCGTAAGATATGTCGAACTTGCGTTCAATGTGTTCGAGCGAAACCAGCACCACTACATCAGCTGATGGGACAATTACCTGCGGATCGAATAAAACCAAATCCACCGTTTTCAATTACCGGTATTGATTATGCCGGACCGATTAATATTATTAGCCGTCGAGTGCGCGGTGCTACCCCTAGTAAAGGTTACATCGCATTATTTGTTTGCTTCACTACACGAGCGGTTCATCTCGAAGCGGTCTCGGATCTCAGCACATCTGCGTTTATTGCTGCCTTCATTCGCTTTAGTAGCCGATATGGGTTACCGAGCAAGGTCTACTCCGACAACGCAACCAATCTTCGTGGCGCAGCAAGGAAATTTCGTGAGCTCTACAAGCGGATCAACACAACCATAGACGCCGACGTTTTTATCGATTTCTTGTCCAACAAAGGAATCGAATGGGTGTTCATCCCAGCGAGATCGCCTCATCACGGTGGACTTTGGGAGGCGGGGATAAAGGTGGCAAAGGGTTTCCTGAGCAAATTCGGTAAGGAAACTCGTTTTCACTTTCGAAGAGTTGAGCACCATATTGGCGCAGGTAGCAGCCTGTATGAACTCTCGACCGATCGCTGCTCTCTCCGACGACCCTAATGAACCTCAACCTCTCACGCCTGCACATTTTCTCATCGGTCGACCTCTAAATGCCTTGGCAGAGATCAACCAGTTGGAACGCCACGTCGGTTCCCTAAGCAGGTGGGAGTACATTCAACGGTTAGTGCAAGAGTTTCGTGCAAGGTGGCAAGCGGAGTACGTTCTATCCCTTCAGCGTATGACGAAGTGGCAACGTTCGGCGCCGAACGTTTCGATTGGTGACTTTGTATTACTGATTACGGACACCGATAAACCCAAACAATGGCCAATGGGACGCGTCGTAGAAATTTTTCCTGGCCAAGATGGCCTAACCAGGGTTGTCTCAATCAAAACAGCCAACGGCACTACAAGGCGAGATGTTCGACGAATCCGGCGAGTTCCGTTAGAAGACGACGAGTATGTTCCAGGTCGGAACGGAGCAGAAATTCCACAAGGTAATTTGGTGGGCGGTTTATGTTGTAGCGGAATTCAGCGACGCTCCAGTCGCCGACCACGTTAACCATTGTCTTATACAATCTTTAGAATTGCCTAAAATTTTCTCTCTCTCCCAAATCATAAATGCGACAATTTGGTCGCTGTTGCTTTGTATTCCCATCAATTGTTACCGTATCACATGAATTGTATAAAAGGAAATAATAATATAGCTTGAAGTCAGTTGAAAGTGTAACCCATATACTGTCTCGCGTACTTATTTTCCCTCCGTTCACAGTCTCGAAGTTCACCGGCATTTTTGTTCGGACCTCACGGAAACAAGGAGTATAAGATAGTCAAAATTTATCTTTTATAAATTGCTTATTTTGAGAAGCATTGAAAAACTGACAATATATTTATACATATAGAGCTGTTTTGTAACTACAGAAAAAAGAAAATGATGAAGAAGAAGTCCTCAGCAATTACTCCAGAGATTGTCTTTTCAAAGATCCCTTTTGGAATTCCTCCAGGAATTCGTAAAGAAACGATTTGTCAAACGCTTCGATGTGGAAATGGAAATGCTACTCAGTATTTGCTGCAAGTGCACGATGAACGAGTATGGTTATCAGTTTGTAGTTTATCCTAATAGCGCAATACCTAACAAGACAGCAATAATGGTGATTACCTCTTTATTCTTAGTTGAACAATCACTCTAGAAATCATGCAATAGTGTTAGCGGAAATTCAAGCAGAGATCTCTCTAAGCACGTCTCTAGAAGTTCCTCATAAAACTCTGTAGGAATATTTTTGTGTCTCAATATACTAGATTCTAGCGATACTCGGAAGATGTGATGAAGCAATCTTTACAATTTCTCTGCGAAATTTCGAATAGATATTCGTAAACGAATGCATGCTGTCAAGCCTAGACGGAATGAAAATCAACAGGAAATGTTTTGGTGAAAATATGTTTGTAGTTTGTCTATCATTTGCATTTCAAACAAATTGACTAGACTTCCAGAGAACAGTTATGAATCATATCAAAAATTTTTACTATCAAGATTGATGAAGAGTCAATAGATGTTTACACAAAGTTCGGGAAATAAACCAATCAAGGAAACCATCAGTAACAGAACCGCTGTCCGAGTTTGAATCGATTTAGACAATATTTGTGTCGATAAACTTGTAACCAGAGTGGATCGCTGTCACTATCAATGCTTAAAATTTGCTGATTTGTACAGGCCGACTGCGATACAAATCGGATCATTCCATATCACATCAACATCATGCTTTCTACTCCATCACCAGTGCATTGATGGTGATAGACTATGGATATCACTGATGGGTTAAGTTTAGCTTTAAATTAAGCCATTAAAATAGCAATTTACCAGTACGATATTTTTGATAGAGCTGCCAATGGATTGAAACAGTATGTTGATCACTGAAAAACATTAATAGCTTGGATAATTATCACGTGATCACTCATTCTGCGGTGATTATGATCTAGAGTGCTGGTTGTCAAATCAAAGTGATATTGATAGCTCGCAACTGATATCGATAGTTTCAAAACATCAGCCATCAGCTGATTTGATTGAAACTGAGCAACTCTGCTTGTAACATCATTGTCTATATACAAATGCTCTCTGGTATGGAAGTTTATTTTATGTACCTTTATTTTTTATGTAGCTCTAAGAAAATTTTGATCCTAAACAAACGATCACGAAAAAAGAAAACATACTGTTGTTTAGTCTACTTCCCGGAGCCTTGTACCGATGCTTACTATTGAACATTTCGAGATAGGCATCGCCAGGGCAGCAACACGACAGTGAACGGATACAACAGGTTGATTCGGGACCAATGAACCGTAGTCACAATAGGGTAGATGTATACTAGAGTGGTTCAAAAAATCGTTTTTGCTCTACACCGCTTATTCGATTCTAGATCAAATTCTGAGTGTGCTCCCGAAATTTGAGCTCATTTGGATGAAAACTGAGACTGCACAAGCCCTTCAAAGTTTATATGGGAATTACTATGGGAAAAGCAACCAATTCATTCAATCGGTCATAGTGTTTGCCCATGTGCTCTTGGAGACTAGAACTACGTTGATACTGTGAGATACAATAATCAGCTACAACTTTGCCGAAGACCATTTTTACATCGGACGGCCCAGTAATTAGTTATTGATTTTTGAATGAGTTGTAAAACTTTGGCTATAATTATTGGGCTGCTCTGCAGGCATCACTGGATATATGCAGTAAAACATCGTAGCCATGATTTGTGCGTGCTATCTTTCGCGCCAGGTGCAGCAATGTTGCCTGCTCAGAAGTTAAATGAGCACTGCTGAAGAATTTGTGACTGGATATAAATCAATAACTAATTACTGAGGCGTCCGATTTGAAAACGGTCTTCGGCAAAGTTGTAGCTGATGAATGTATGTCACAGTATCAAAGTAGTTCTAATCTCCAAAAGCACATGGGCAAACACTATGACCAATTTAATGAATTGGTTGCCTTTCTCATAGTAATTCCCATATAAACTTTAAAGGGCTTGTGCAGTCTCAGTTTTCATCCAAATGAGCTCAAATTTTGGGAGGACACTCATAATTTGATCTAGAATAGAATGAGCGGTGTGGAGCAAAAACGATTTTTTGAACCACTCTAATGTATACATTACAGTTTTAGTAACAATTATGGTAGTAGAGGGAACAAACATAAAATTATTGTACCACTAGAATACAAGGGTCAATATTCATACGAATGATAAAACTGCATATTTGTTTTTGATTATACGTAGTACTTAACAGAAACATTCGTCCAAAATATTTCGTCATACAGCAATTTTGGAAAATTGCTCCGTGATTGATCGGAACTGGTAAGAATTGCACTTCGATCCAAATGAATAAGGGATGAGACTTTTCCGCTTATTCTCGAAGTGCACATTTTAGCACCTCTCATATTATGCTTCAATAACAGCGCCGGCCAAGTCCTTACAGTCCATTTGGGATAGGGAAGGAATGTTAGTGTGTGATTGTTGCTTCTAGAGACCGAGAATACCTCTGCATCTGCACAATCACCACGAGAAGGGTGTTGTTTAATAGGGAAGAAGTTATCAGTTCTTCAGTAAATCTGGATGGAATATGAGTTCATTATATTTTTGCATAATGATAGTCCCATAATTGGTAAAGTTTTAAAGCGAATGCCGGAGACACTATTGCCAGGATTAGTACAAAAATAACGATTTCGAAAATCAATTCATATAGGCTTAAAAGCAATTCAATACTAAAACTGTTTCATTTATCTGTAGCGTTAACAATCAACATCAACAAGACATGCTAACGTTCTAGAAACACGACTTGAATCTGATTTTTATGCATGCTTGCACCCATGTTGACTTATTGCATCCATAATTGGTCCACCTATCCTAGTTCAATAATCTAATTCCGACCGAACATCCAAAAATGGGTGATTGCGTGGAATAAGAAAACAGTTTTTCTTCCTAGCTAGTCAGCAACTTTTGGGTCATACTACCAGCAGTCAGTGGCTTGTTCTGTTATCAAAATAAATTTCCAAATTGGTAGCATGAATGGGATGGGTGTGGCACGGATGAGAAAGTTCAACATTATTATTCAAATTATTCATCAACTGGAAGGAGCGAAAACACGCCACGTATAACAGGAGAATGACAGATAGCTCTGGTGGAAACGATAAAAATCAACAGTTTATTCAAAATGATGTTATTTGCATTGCAATCGACTGAAATTTCGAAATGGGGACGACGGACGTCGTCGGGTGGGTTGAATTTAAAACACCGTCACGCGAGCACCGCATTTTCCAACCGGAGGAAAAAATGATAATTAGCAGGGTATTGGAGGCGATCGATGTCGAATTGAATTGTTCCCTGCGTGAGAGTTCATTAAAATGAGGTTTTATTGGGGTCAGAGATTTCAACACAGTGAAATTGGATTCCATTTTCTTAAGAATTTATATGCAATAATTTCATTTCAGCATAGCTATCTAAGTTGGTCTTGCGCAAATCCGAAAGAAATGGGTTGCAAACAGTGTTGCTATATTAAAATCTGTATTTTGATTACAGAAAAATCGCTATATGTGGCATCACTAGTTGCAAAGTGAGTCAATTGAAACTTACGAGGCAAGCTTTTTTTGCCCAACTTGACTAAATTTATAAATTATGCCTTTATCTGCAAGCACCCGTGGAGAATATTTCGCTGACGTGCCAAACCACACCGAATCGCTTCTAATAGGCACCAGGACTAGACTCGTATCTCTTGCACGCGAAAAAAAAATCCACTCACTTTCACTATGCAAACTCATCCTTTTATCAGTAAATTGCTGTCTGATTTACGATTACTAAATTGCTCGTACCAACATCGTCAGCAACGCGCGCTCTACTTGTGCTGGTTCGCCGTTTTCCACTCATGAATACGAATCGCGACTGCGATACTGGAGCGCTACAAGCACGCTAAAACGAAATTACACAAAATTGAGGACGATTCGCACAAAATCTAGTTCTTCTGAACCAACACATCTGGTGTGTTATATTAAAACATGTTGAAACCCCTGATGCTAGGATGATTTCTTCTTAATTTTTGCAAGGTATGTGACACATAAAGAAGTTCCGCAATTCTTAACATCTATGTATGTCGTAAAGTTTGTGAAAATTAAACAGATATCAATACAAAATCAATCTTTCGCGATGTATGAAAACGGTGTGTTGATCCACATGGACCCGTTTTTGTGTTACTTTATTTTAGCAAGCGCTACCATTCGAGATGCTGGAATAGAGTGCTTGGCTTGCGGTAATCGAATCAAATCAACCAGGTTGAGTGTTTGGTAGCGTCAGCGTTAGAACTTTTTTTTTCTCCATAAAGTCGTATATGTACATATATGTATGTATGCCAAAACGAGAAACACATTACATTCCAATTTCCACGCAAATGTTCTCCATCAGGCTGGCTCCTCGGCGTCGCTGGTTGATTCGAGCAATACAGGGTAAAGTGAATCGAAGGTGTATGTTTCAGTAGAACTCTTCGTTTGTTAGATTTAGTTGCAGATCCGATAGAATTCTGAATAACAAGACGGATTGACGCTCTGCTGAACATACCCATTTTTTTCTCTGTTCGGAACATAAACCATTTGACCAATATTTGATTTGAAGTGATAAAGTATTCGGTTTTCTTACAGTTATAATTCCTAACTTGATCGCAGGAAAGGATTCTAATTGAAAGGTTCCGCTATTTATACCCTTTGAAGAATGTGGTGGGAACACTCTCCACAGGCGCGCCCCTTTATCACTCAAAATCGGATCACTTGATAAAGCCAAGAAATTACACCAATATTGACAATGCATCAGAATCTTAGTCTTTACTAGAGAAGGGCAAAAAGAATCGGAGCTGATAAAAAGATCCGGATCACTCAAAAGAACGAGTGATCCGTGGCTTTTTTTTGGTAACAGTCGGTTCATTTGATCAAAGTACGGATCAGACAAAAAGCGACCCGGAAAAAGAACGAATTGATTATTTTCCCTTGTTGTACTTCGTTGTACGCTTGCCACATGCTTTGCTTTGCGCGCCACGGCACACATGCAAACACCGTTTGCTGCAGCTCCGCACTAAACAGCTAATTTGTCACGCCCACTTGCAACAGGCAGATGAAAGATAGAGAGAAAAAATGCCCACAAGGCAAACATTGTGCTTCTTCATTTTGGTTCAGGTAGGGGAAATGTGCAGAGTATATCGCGTTCCTTTTTTTATATTATTATTAGTATTATTCCAAACATTACATTCATTTCTCATATCTAGGTGTTCTGTGTTATTAGACAACACTATCATCCTAATTTGGTAGAACAAATTTAATATATCGTGAGTTTCTGGGGAAGAATGTACGAAGAATGGTAGAGCAAAGATACGAAAGGCGTTGGATGTTGCGCAAAAGGGGTCGACCGCTCTTTTTTCCGTTACTCGGTTCAGTTCGCTCTTCCTTTGCGAGCCACTAAAACGAGTGGATTCGGATCGGATCCGTTCACTACAATGAGCAGTTTTTGCCCATCTCTAGTCCATACTTCTTCAAACTAGAGAACTAAATAAATAAATGATTAGAAAATAAATTGTTGAATTCGACTTCATTTTTTTTTCCTTGTCTCAAGATCATTCTTGGCAACCGGGAAAACCGAGATTTCAATAAGATTTAAAAATGTAACAAGGACTTAACAATGTTCCTTTGATTACTATAATATCCTGTTCTCTTCGTTTGAAGCAGTCAGGACTAGGGTTCACTGGTAGATCTTTACCCCATAACGCACCACGGAAAGGTGATCTACCCTCGTTATGGGTCATCCTGCTTGTAATAATTTCATTAAGGATAAAATCAGAAATTACTTCAAGAAATCACGTAAAAGGAATTAGGACTTTAAAAATAAACTCCTCCTAAAAATCTTCCTCAGATTACCCTGTACTCAGGGTTTTCTAAGGAGATTTCCGCAATGATCACCTACAGAAAATTCTTCCTAAATTTTTCTTGAAATTACTCCACGAATTTATATATTTTAGTGCGATCACT
>NW_018736292.1:0-33551 GCF_002204515.2 Aedes aegypti | reverse complement strand
CATGTTTTTGAAAATGGAACAAATGTCGTATTAAATATCATTGAAAATTTAAAGACCAAAAAACATTTGCAATCTTCCTGGCTCCACTATAAAGCGTTTTTTAGCTAGGATTAATGTTTAGTTTCAGTTAGATTGAAATCGTTTTTTTTATTATATCAGGTTTGAAAGAGCTCACATGTAATATATCATTCTTGAAACTGCTACGGCAGAAAGATGAAATACGTTGGAACAAAATGTCAAAAAAAAGCTCAAAATTTATTTTTACAAATTAAGTGATGTGTTACCTAACACACTACACCTAAATATTAAGAAATGAATGTAATGTTTGAATGATAACTTATAAAACAATGAAACATCAAGTGGAAAATGGCACGTCAAGTTTCAGTGGAAAATTCGCTTTGAATTGGAAGAAAATTACGCGCCGGCACTTTGCAGTATGTACCGTTTCAGCATTCCATGCTCTCCAACATGGAACTGCGTGAGCGGTGAAAAGCTTCCCTGCATTTGCCGCTCGAAAGCACATTGGACTGTGTTCCAATGTTTGAATGCTAAGGTTCCGGTGCTTGTTAGGATTTCCTTCACAAACGACGCCACATGATGTTTGAACTTATCGATATCAATCACGTTTCATTACACGTCTATGTCAGTATTAATTTGATAATATGTTTTGTTTTAAGGCTTAAGTGGTAATCTCATATTAAGCACTTAGACAATCAGAAGATTCGGATTGCCATTTTCCAATGTGGTCGAGTATTTGTTCAGGTTACATATTTTTTTTGATTTCTCGGATTATTTTCATAACATTGCCTAATTTTATTAGAGGCGCGGGAAAAACAAAATTGCAACGAATATCTTATTTAAAACTGTTGAAAGAAATGATAGGATAGAACATTCACTTGAGAAAACTCTTTATTCAGTGGGATAATTATGCTGGGAAAGGAAAATAAAAAGAAAATATTTTACATCAGACGTTCTGAAAGGGAATTGAGTATTTCAGTTTCAATAATTTGGCAAGGATTGTGCCCTGTGTCCTTGATGATTGTGGTGAGGTATGGTTAAGAGAATTGTAAGATGGAAAGAACGAAGTGAATTAGAAGCTTGAGATTTTGTCGCAGGTGCTTGAGTGTGTTTTCTTGACGCGTGATTTTGTTTAGTCAATAGTCGTTTGAGTATGTAGAGAATTGTAGGATAAATACATTTGGCGATCCTGCCATTTGTAAATAGCGATGTTGTTTTAATTGGAGTTTCGAGCGAAAAATGAAATGTTTCGGTTCGGAAGGACAATCAGAGACAGTGGATTTTTTTTCTTCTAACTCTGCGTGAAGTGAATGTGTGGGTGAAATGTTCATTTTGCAATGCGTTGCCAGAAATGGAAAATATTATTTTGCAAGATGGACTTGCAGAGAGTTGGCAGTCATGACAAGGTCTTAGTGAACGTTGAAGGCGGTTTTGAGCCCTAAAGGATAATTGTGCGTATTGAGTCGAGTATAGCTCATGGCCAATACAAGAAAACAAACATGTATCATGCGCAGAGTTTAAGCTCATTGCCAAGAATGTTTAAAAGTTGAGTCGGTAAAGCCCATGGCCAACCGTTTTTTATTGCGCCGAGTACAGCTCATGGCGCAATAATGGTTAAGCAATGCAAGTGAGAAACCGTAAGTAATGGATTGTAATAATAGAAAGGTTTGAGTCGGGTAAAAGCCATGCCCAGCAAAACTGATGGAAAATATGCATTGGGAAACATTTGACTATTTGAATGTTCAATATTAAGTATTATCGACAATAAATGAATGTTTAGCGAAATTTGTATTATTCAGTGCAGTGGTGGCGAGGTTTTGAACAAGAAATAAAATGAAATGAATTTGCATATCAACCACTATGGTATCATCGAATGGATGAATAGATTTTGTTGATTTGGTGTATGTAAATCAAATTGGTTTGGTTTTTTAATGTTTTGTTGATTGAACGAAATAAAGTGATCTGCATGCACTGTCAAGCTCAGTAACTCAATACCGCCAAAGCCGACAAAGATATGAATTCATCGTTCAGTGGTGTTCATGGCACAAACGGTTCGATGTGTTAGAGAGTATCGGACAGCGCAACATATTTTTTTCGGTTTGAAGTACCGCATACATACAATATATATAGGTTCTGGAAGTTGTGGCTGTTTGCTGCGCTGCGGGCTGATATCGAATGGCTCTCAGTGAGAGCATCTCACTCTCTGATTATTCCAATATTTAGAATATTGATGGTCGTCGACGTCGGATGCGTGTAGATTACATAAAGATGTTGATATTGCGTTCAGGCATCGATGTATTGAGAGCACAACTATAACGATCAGTGAAACTGAGAGCAATGCGAATGAAGTTCGATAGAGATTCGCGTTTTGGGCGATACTGACAATGTACACAATTTAAGAAAATATAGCGATTAAATTGTAGCTTGATTGTATATTAATTGCACTGTCTGTCAAGAGCTGTCAGATGATTACTTGCAATTAAGAAACTGTATCAAAAAAGAATGAATAGAAATTATAAGTAAACTGAATAGATAACATTGTGGGTTTAATTCATCTTCAGTGGTGATTTCTTTGCTTCATAATTGGAAATAAGGCAACTATGAGACATGATTTTTTTTCAGCTTCTAAAGCTCTCCATGGATTAATGAAGTTCCTGAATTCCTGACTTACTGGATTGAATGATTGCAACTAGATTTTTAGATGGATGCGATGGATTTGTTTGACACAAGAAGGGGATTTAAGATGTTAGGATTTTGGAATGGTAATATAAGTTCGATGTCGAACTGCCAAACCTTATCGAAGGGGTGGTATAGGTAGCAGTGTTTTTACGAAAAGGTGGCTTTTCTCCGAATGTACAATTACTAATTCATTATTCTTTTATTGTGCGTGGTGTGACATGCTGTTAACATGAGTCATGGTGGAACCACAAAGACAAAGAGTTAATTTTGTAAAAGGAGAACTAATATAATATAATTCGTTCACTTATGCGTTATAAATGTGTTCTCTTGCATTATTAGCATGATGAAATAACTGATGAACAATAGTTATTCTGGAGTCGCCTTATCTCAAAATACACATGTTCGAGAGTTTCAGTGATGATTCAAACATTTTCTGAAATGGGAGGATGTGGCATCCTATGATGTGTGAGTGAGCGTATGGGGAAGAGAATTGTAAGATGGAAGAACGAGTGATAGAAGCTGAGATTTGTCCGGTGCTTGAGTGTGTTTCTTGACGTGTATTTTGTTAGTCAAATAGTCGTTTGAGTATGTAGAATTGTAGGATATCACAGTGCCTATATGAATAAACAATGAATTATGTGTACTCAAATCTTATTCAAATTGAATGTAAACTAAGCGGAAGAAAATGTCAAGCAAAACTTGATAGAACATTCAAATCCCAGACTGCTTTTTCTACAGTGGGATGAAAGGACAAATACTGCATATTTAAACGAGTAAAATCTGCAGAATTACATACCAATTGTTATTTTTCTCTGATAGGAAATATGTTCCTTGGGTTAATTTTTCTTTTCCTTCATTCCGATCTTCGAGGTGAACCAGCCACGGGCTGAAAGCCTCGTTAATAAAGACATAATAATAATAATAATAATTCATTCCGGTCTCAAATGTTCCATATTGAAATGGCTACTTAAATTAATTCATCAACGAAGTAGTAACACCACGGAGCAAACAAACCTTTGCGTGAGAACTACAAATTGCAACGTCATTTGCATCAATTAGCCTTAGTAGCGGGTACCTGTCAGCGGTTCATTTGCTATTTGCCATGGTGAACGGCTCAATGAAGATGATTGTTGATTTGATATGCATTAGGATCCGAGCCTAAGCTTTCCATCGTTGGGTGGACTTCAATATTATTATTAAAATCAACGGGACTACCGTGGTGAATCAAAATCCGGACGGTACCAATATCCGGACATTTTGATTATATAAATAAATTGGAGTAAAAATTAAGTGATAATACGTTAAATTTTCATTTACTCCCTTTATTAGTAACAATGCTCATCAGTTAACATTCATTTCAATCTAGTTATCATCGTCAAATAATTAATAAAATAAAAACAAATAATCGTTCGTGTCGGACGTCATTTCGTCGTGGTTCAACTTTAAACTCAGGTTAAACGATCGGGTAAACGCGCAAACATCGTTTGATTGAATAAAAAGCTTGTGAACTATATTTTTATAGAAAGTTTCAACCATAAGTATCAAAGAAGAGATGTTTTAAAAGTTTGGTAACTCTCCTGTTGTTAAATTAGTTGGAAATACATAATTATCGGTGCATAAAAAACTGTCCGGGAATATGAGCCAATGTTTAAAGCCCCGGACATTATCTGAAAGACCCACGTTTAACTAGTGTAAGTGAGTTTCAGGAAAGAAAAAAAACTAGAAAACTTGAATAATAACAATAGAAAACGTAGTGAGTTATCGGAATTCTATTGATTGTGAAAAAATTGTATATTGCTTTCATAATAACAGTTCGAGCCAAATCGAATTTAGTTCAAGCCACAAGCACTTAGACTCAGGTAATGGAACCACTAATATCACGAGCGTGCTATATTTTTAACATTGTAGGGCTAACGCAGACATTAAGTTTATTAAATGTTAATATTTTATTGTGTGTTGATACGATTTTCATTAAAATTTAACAAATATTGCATGCTATTACACAGATGTCCGGATTTTGATTCAAAAGTGTCCGGATTTAGAGACATCGTTTGTATCAGGTGTCCGAATTTATAAACAAGTTATGTTAAAATCCTGGTTTTTACCAAAAATTTCATCACTTTCGTGAAGATTTTGCTTGAAATAATAATAAAAACAATAGTGCATTAAGGATTTTCTAAAACAACTCACTCATATCAGAGTTCGAAGATTTGTGTCGACTTAAGCGTCCGGGTATTGATGCACCACGGTAGTCTAACAGCGATTGAAGTGCACCGGGAAAACAGTTGAGCATGAGGGACTACGATCCCAGAGAACTAGATGCGGAAAAGACCCATGGGTAAAGCGGAAGTAGAAAATGATCATAAATTTATCCCAACTAGAGATATATTTGTGCTATAGAATATAAGCAATTCTGGATAAACTTTTCCTCTGATTTCCAATTTCTCTAATCAAAACCTAGCTAGATATCCTTTCATGTTCCAAAATTACAAGGGCAAAAGCTTGGATTTATCATTTGTTCTATCGATCTATAAAAAATAAAGTGTCTTATAATCAGGGCTGCATTCACGGGGGCACCGAGGGGGCATTATCCCCACATTTTAGGGTCCCAAAAATCAAAATTGGCATTTTGTTATCGTCCTCCGAAGAAATACGTTTTCTTAAACTCATGAAATGATATCAACTTTAAAATATTCTAATATTTATGGATGGGATTTAGAAAGATTCAAATATAATAGACCCAAGAAGCTCAATGTATATATGTATGAATCTACAACCACACTAGAAATACACTGTTAAAATAACGAAAATTTACGGGAAAATTTAAAAATAATATTCAAGCGTCATCGGATATATTGCACAAAAAAATCATTAATCAAATGTATTGAAAAAAAATCCTCGAAAGTTGTTTCAAGGATCAAAGTTTTCAATATGACCTCTATAATATAAGAAACTTTCAAAAAAAAATCTCCAAATTTGTTTATGCAATAATAAAAATAATGTAGGCTTCTTGAATTACGGCGATCAAATATTATACTTTCTATGCCCCATTCATTTCCCTCCTTCTAATTGAATCAGCTTTTGCAATGACGACTGTTTCCAGCCAAATCATTCACCAGCGAGACTAACGTACCCGATAAGACTGTTAAAGCCGATCGCCACTGTTCAAACAGCAATCCATCCTGAATCCTACTAGTTCAATGCTCTTAGCATCGCCTGTCATCGGTCATAAATAACATTCCTCCCACCACCCACCATTTCCGTTTTGCACTGGAACCGGAAAGCGATAAGGCTCAAAATGAATTTCCAGTGAAATCAATTTGCATTTGCATGCTGCTGAGGTAGATAGACAATATGTCTCCAGCGTTTCAACGACGACGGCTTCGGAACCAAACGGAACTTCTCCCTAAATGGTGCTCAGTAAAGATTTCAGTTTTTGCTTGTTGTAAATTACAGCCGAAATGGGTCTAATTAGAAGGAAGCTCAGATGAACCGAACACTATCGTCTGGAAAATGCTTCTTGCTTAATTACCGAAACTGAAAAGATGCAGGCCTGGTGACTGTAGTTGTCGTTGCCAAATTTTTCAGAAAGAATATCGATTTTGACTGTCGAGAAGAAGGCTGGAAAAGTAGATTTTGCTGAAAATAGGTTGCAAGTTTACTTTGAGACATTCGATGTCGATAATGGAAAGACAATTACTGGAAAAGCAACTTCGGAAGCATTTTCAATTACGTAGGACAAATCGAATGTCGTTTTTGACAAACTATAAACATGTTTGTATGATTCATTATAACCTTTGTATTGTAGATATGACCAAGTTTGATGCAATGGTAATATGAATCTCGAAATAGATACGCTTAAACAACAACAGTCATGAGCGTAGCCATTGTCTATTGATGCCGTAATCAGGGGGCAAATTGATCACTGGGGTGAATTTGGTCACGTCGGTATCAAGGAGAGTTTCTTTCCAAGGATGCTAAATGATTTGTTTGCATCACATATATTCCATTCTTTCCAGTTAATAATTGTTTAAGATTCTACCGCATTGCCTCGAATGCCATTTCCCCGATTGAACTTATTTTATATACTACTGAACTTATTTTTAAAATCATACAGCATTACAAGCATAGTTTATTTCATATTCTCTTTCTTCTTGGCATTAACGTCTCCACTGGGACAGAGCCGGTTACTCAGCTTAGTGTTATTTATGTGCTCTTCCACAGTTATTAACTGAGAGCTTTCTTTGCCTAAGTTGCCATTTTCGCATTCGTATATCGTGTGGCAGGTACGATTATACTCTATGCCCATGGAAGTCAAGGAAATTTCCATTACGAAAAGATTCTGGACCGACCTGGATTCGAACCCAGACACCTTCAGCATGGCTTTGCTTTGTAGCCGCGGACTCTAACCACACGGCTAAGGAAGGCCCCTTATATCATATTAAACCTTTTGAATAACTTGATGATATCAAGGAATATTGTCCACATTTAGGCGTATTCTGCAGATTGACAAGTTTCAATTTTGTAATGAAATGATAAAATACACGAGAATATTTGCATCATGTTAAGATTCATGAGACTCAAATTAAGTAGATAGGCAATATTTTTTATTCTCCAACCTGCTTTGTTATATGACGATCAATTTCAACAAAGTGGGCCATTTTCAATTTTTATATTCAGCCATTCCATGAAAAACCGATCTAGTGGGTCTCCGAATTCCGTGAAAATTTGCTATTTTGTTCCTTATCCGAAATAAGGATACACATATTTTTGGATTTTTTGATTAGGGTGACCATTTCCGAAATAGAGTGACCAGAAAAATCGCGATTTTGCAAAATTTTTATTTAAAAAAAAAATTATAACTTTTGAACCGTTCGACCGATTTTCAATCTTTTTGGACGAAATGAAGGCTAAATATTCTGACTTTTCAGGGAAAATATAAAATTTCACATAAATTGTGTTTTTTACATGAAAAAACTCAATAGTTTTCGTTTTTTCGTGTTTTGAAGGCCTCGGGACCAAAGGGGCTATCGCTGTTCTTATTTTTTCTTGAAAGTTCAGAAAATTTTACGTAAACTGTCAAATTTTCAGCGATGTATGTTTGTTAGGTTATGAGATATATATTTTTTTTTAAATAAAATATCAGTCATTTTTTATCGGCACACACTGTAGGTCTCAGCGCATTAGATTTGTAATGTTTTAAAAAAAATATAACATTTGAACAGCTTAACCGATTTCCAATCTTTTTGTATGGAATGAAAGCTTAAAATTTCAACTATTCAGACAAAATTGAAAAATTTAGCAAAATCGCGATTTTTCTGGTCACCCTATTTCGGAAATGGTCACCCTAATCAACAAATCCAAAAATACGTGTATCCTTATTTCGGATAAGGAACAAAATAGCAAATTTGCACGGAATTCGGAGACCCACTTAGATCGGTTTTTCATGGAATGGCTGTATTACAACTAATTTTATAAAATGTTTAATATTTTATAAAATTAGTTTTAATATGAAAAATTGAAAATGGCACACTTTGCTGAAATTGATGATCATATAACAAATCAATTACACAAACCGATATAGTTCAATGAAGTATTAGTTTTGTCAAAATTAATTGGATTATATTTCTATTTATTTTTGTGAAAAAGTGTTCAATTTGCCCTTGGATTAAAGTATCTTTTACAATAACTTCAAGATATCTCTCTGGCAATCCGTATTGAGTTTTTTTCTAGGAATACTGTCGAAGTTTTTACAAAAAACAAATGTACGATTTTTTCCAAGTATTTCTTCTTAAATTTAATCAATTCTTTGTTTCTTTGAGTATAAGACCACATTTTTCTTATATAGAATCAACGCGGTGCTTCTGTCGATTGCAAACCGTGCGATAATCGGAAGGTTAATGAATTGTACACGATTTTTTTTTCTAAGAAATCAAATGTATGTAATGTAAATAATTTGTTGTAAAATTCATAAACGTTAAAATTGTTAATAATCATTGCTATATATAAAAAAACAGAATATAGGGATTTCTTATGGACAACACGAAAAATCAAGTATTTTATAAATTATTGGTTTAGTGGGGAAAAAAATCATTATCGGTATATTACTGGTACTATTGATACTAATGATTGGTGTAGTACCGTAGATTCGGTATTCAGCAAAAGTAGTAGGAACAAGAATCCCTAATTGACCACCTACTTCATATATGCAAGAACGACGAAAAGTGTTTAGGATATTTAGTCTGTTTGTCTGTGATAAACCCATCTGAACAGATTATTCCGATCTGTTGTTGATCGATAACATAGCTGTTTCGATTGCATAAGATTCGATACAGGGCTGCCAGATATTCAATTTTAGCCAATATAGGGTATAGTGAATAAGTGTAAACTATGTATGCATGTAAGTAAACATTTTTTCAGGCTTTGTTTTGACAGTCAGGCTAAAGCAGGCTAAATGTGGCTTTCTCTGCATTTCATAGTATTAGTTTCAAACCATCAGACTGGGAAAATGTGCGCAACATAATGATTTTCATTGTCAAAAAACTGCAATATTTTATATACATACTTCAATAACTCGAAAAGTATGAAATATAAAATATGCTCTTTCGGAGAAAGTTATGCGTTTTTAAAAGTAACAAATAACACTAGAAAAATTGAAAATTGTTCAAAATCGTCTAACCAAGTATGACAAAAAAGTGATTTTGATGAAAAAAGAAACAATCTGAGGTTCCTGTGGAGGAGTTTAAAATAAATATTTTTTTTCCTAAAGTAATCCTTTCGAACATTACTTGGAGATGTTCTTAGTGAAATTCTGGATCTAGGGTAGGTGTACCAGTTATGGACATAGTTGTTACCTATTTCGCCACACGTAATAACTTTAATGTCTTCTTTGGAAAATGTGAAAGACCCACATGTCAAGTTTCAGAAACCTTCCCAGAGATCCGGAATTGGTCACTGTGGCCACCGGAAACCTGCTACATCTGAAAAACGTCCCCATAGAGACCCTAACTTTGAAAACCTGTAGTTTCGTTACTAAACAGGTAACCCCAGCAAAAATGAATAGCAAAATTATAATAAATCTTGTTACCTGGTAATAATCATTTGATAACTGATTTTGTTATCATCTTGGCTGAATTAACAGCCAATATAATAAAAATGAGAACTCAAATTTGTTTGTCGAATAACAAAGTAATAGTAAATTTAGTTATCACTATGTTCAAGTTGATAACTAAAGGAGATTGGGCAAAAATGTATGGAGTTTGGTCCCGGAATGTACACGGATGACTTATATATCATTTGAAAGATCTAAATGAGACAAAAAAAAGTTGATATGGGGCCAAAAATATCCGTCGTGGGAGAAAAAAGTTATGTGTGCTGGAATGGTGTAAGAAGAGGTATGTTTTGGACAGTTCCTATTGAATAATATTTACTTGCACAAATGTTTAGAATTCGTGCCTATGTATGTGCTTAGGTATGTTTTTATCTTAATTGTAAATATTATAAAAATGTTGTGATTTGACACAGATTTCAGAACGTTTTGAGTTGCTGAAATGTGAATACTTAAAACATACGGTGATAAATAATATATAAAGATATATGTATGAGCGTTTCACAAACACGTCAATTTAGGTAACAGTTGAACACAAATATCAAATCGTATTATCCTATTTCAGTGTTCTAGCAATATGTTTGTATAAAACGGCGGTTTACTCAGGAAGGATTTTCCAGACTATATCCGTTTTATCATTACAGTGGTTGTGTTGTTGTATTCTGTACTACACTGGAAGAAATACCTCGCTTCTCGTACACAGCTTCAGCGAGCTGGAAATCCGCGCGTCAGTTACCTCACTAATATCTTTGATATCAATAACATTATACTAGCATGCTATTGTTTATCAGAGAAGGAGATCATTTGAACTAGTAGTAACTGTAGTGTTTGACTGTTTGCTGTGAACAAACTGCCAATAATTCGAGCAGGACCATTTCGGTTTGCTATCAATGTCAGCTCCATTGGCGACGCCTGAGCACATGTGGCTCCACAAATGCTTCGTTAAGAACGCTAAATACTCATGAGGATGTCAATAATGTGAATGTTTAGAAGTAATCATACCATCTTCCAGAGCTGCGCAACACACTTGAGCTGGGAACAGCTTTCATCGTGATTAACGGCATGCAAAAATATGACATCGGATGGTGGTCAATCAACAAAAGAGTGTGCATGTTGAGGATCAACGGTCGATCAACGGATGACAAAGACGCAGCTGGAACGCAAGTAGGACCGCCACCCATGTTTCCACGTTAAGATCATTGTAGGAGATTAAAACGCCAAGATAAGGAATTGAGATGGACGATTGGGAAGACCAGTGCTGTCGGACTGGCAAACATGAATGTCCAATACTTGACTGTTTTGCCGCCTCTAAGAATATGGTTATTATGGTGTAGCACCTACTTCCAAGATAACCTTCCGTACTAATGGTGATCGCTAGTTATCCACAGCAAATGAAATCTCGAATCGGTCAGGTATTGCTTGATAGATTGCACATCTCCGACATAATCAACGTCAAAATCTATTGTGGTGCTAATATTCTACCCACTACCTGATAATTATAAAAATGTGCTTCAAACTTCCTGTCGTTAACAATGAACGGTACCGACGCCCGCCTCAGCATGACCTTCAGCGTCTGAATTACACGGATGTCGCCACAGCATCGTTCTACATCTCTAGCAAGTGTAACCGGAATAGGTTTTGCTTGCTGAAACCCTTCTTGGCTATTGTACTACAGTAAAAATAGCCATCAACTCACAGGTGGAGTCATTGTGCGTTGAACTTAGTCTATGGTACGGTTGGTTTGCTGAAGAGTTTAGAATTATTCTAGAGGAAAAAAAACGTGAAGCACCATACACAGAAGCGGAAGCAGCAGACTGGTGTTGATGACACAGGACCGGAGGTTCAAGGCAAAGGAGAGCATTTCAACGTTCGAATGTTGGACAAAAGCAGCCAACCAGATCCCACTTTGAGTGAAGTTAAGGATGACGTTCAACAGCTCAAGAATAACACAGCAATTGTTGAGGATGGTATATGATTGGAACTCATCAAGATGATCCCGAAAAAGTTGATCGCTTGTCTGCATCGGCTGATATTAATTACTATTCTTAAGAACCTGGCAGTTATAACATCTGCAAGAAGAGTAGAGCCAAGGGGTTAAATACTCTGCCTACAGAAAACGGTAGTGCTTATCTATCTGTCTTTTCTTCTATCTGTAAAACTTGCATAAAAATTGTCAAGGGCTTGTACACAAGTTACTGGAGGGTAACAGACGGAGAGAGATAGGAGATAATATAAGATATGCACTCATTAGAAAAAAAAATAAGTTCATTGGACTCCGCGGCATTCATATACCAATTCGTAAAACGATAATGATTGACACTTTAACTTAAGACTGGTTGAATCATGTAGGAGCTCAGGTGATACTAAACATCCACGTATGCGGTATACAGCGCGAGATGGTTTATACTAGTGAGCTAGATTGCCATTGATTTAAACACATGAAATCCTAAAACTACGCATATGTTACTGCGTAGCATTTAGCAATAAGCATTTCAACTCACATTAAACGTTTTTTGATGCTGATGATGTTGGTAATTGAGGTGGAGTGGGTTGGTTTTATTGATCGCTTCGTAAAATTCGTCCTGGAGAAATATTTACTTCAGCAAAAACAAAACAGTCAGTTCTTTTATAAGACACCACGCACTTTTCTTTCACCACTGTTTCCCAATTGCTTTTCATCGAACGAGGCTGATTTTTTTAGAATACAAGTTGTAATATTTTCTTATTACGAACAAAAAATATCGTATAGGTCGGTTAAAAAACAGTTAGGAATTGTGATTAGTATAATGTGGATAGCAGGGTCTGGCAGAAAACTTTACTGAATAAACATATGTATTTTAAAATGATTTTTAATGTTATTACGGTCTAACATGTAATGTTTTTCATCTTTGAATCAAAGTCCTAATTCACTTCTTTAAAACATAGAACATCTAATCATCATATAGGTGCAGAAAAATATATGTTTTCATTTTTAATCGATAAAAAATACAGCAAAAATATAATAAAGACATAGAAAATCCATCTCAAACCATGCGGAATAACTTTTTTCTCCCACGACGGATATTTTTGACCCCATACCAACTTTTTCTTGTATCATTCAGATCTTTCAAATGACATATGAGTCATCTGTGTACATTCCGGGCCCAGATTTGCCCAATCTCCTTTGCATCATCATATTTTTTTTGCATTTAACGATCATAAGTCACGGAAAATTTTTGAGAGATAAGTGTTTTGGATTAAACTAACATTTCAAATGATTTTCCAAATTTTTGTATAACGAAAATTCAACTTTGTTTATCAACACACGTTTCTTCTTCTTTCTGGCGTTACGTCCCCACTGGGACAGAGCCTGCTTCTCAGCTTAGTGTTCTTGTGAGCACTTCCACAGTTATTAACTGAGAGCTTACTATGCCAATGACCATTTTTGCATGCGTATATCGTGTGGCAGATACGATGATACTTTATGCCCTGGGAAGTCGAGAAAATTTCCAACCCGAAAAGATCCTCGACCGGTGGGATTCGAACCCACGACCCTCAGCTTGGTCTAGCTGAATAGCTGCGCGTTTACCGCTACGGCTATCTGGCCCCCTCAACACACGTTTTATAAAAATGTTATGGGAAAAATGTGTGATAACATATATTGTTATCAACCTGTTATCACAAATGCCTGTCACGGATACAATGATAGCAAATTTAGTTATCGTTCGGTTATCATTGATAACAGAATATCATAATGATAACAGCGATAATGAAAGTTGTTATCATTTTGATATCATCCAGTTATTCGACTTTGCTCGGGAATCTGAACCGTCCTCATATTGTATAATATAAATACTGTGCACGTGCTGTAGCCTAATGTGCAGGAGCCTCATTGCTTGCAAGCGCAAGGGCGCTCTGTACGAATCTATGACAAAAGGTCGAAGGACAAAAGGTCGAATGACAAAAGGTCGAATGACAGAAGGTCGAATGGACAAAAGGTCGAAGGGACAAAAGGTCGAATGGACAAAAGGTCGAATGACAGAAGGTCGAATGGACAAAAGGTCGAATGGACAAAAGGTCGAATGGACAAAAGGTCGAAGGGACAAAAGGTCGAATGGACAAAAGGTCGAATGGACAAAAGGTCGAATGGACAAAAGGTCGAATGACAAAAAAGGTCGAATGGAAAAAGGTCAAATGGACAAAAAGTCGAATGACAAAAAAGGTCAAATGGACAACAATTTAGGAAGAACAAAAGGCTATACTCTTTAGATAAAAAAGCAAGTTATCACAAGCGCTACAGCTCAAATAGACGTGACGAATACGCGCATATTTTCAGAGAGACCATACTGAGGGAGGTTCAATTTCAGCTGGTCAAAGATCTTTTCGGGGTGAAATTTTGTTAGACTTTTCAGGTCGTTGTGCATCCAGAGTTACTGTGTACGTGCTGTAGCCTTATGTGCAAGAGCCACATTCCTTCCATGCTCACCCGTGCACTGTACATTTTGAGACCAATGTTGGTGTTCCTCGCTTTTTTTAGGGTAATTTCTCAATGCGTCTCATGCGCTTCGTCACATGCGTTGTTCAAAAATAGCACAATAATTGATGTGAAGACAAAATTTTGAAACGAGAATCGAAATTGTAGCTTCCGGATCGCGCGTTTTCGACCGTATCATGTAGACCATCTAGACACCTGCATCATAAGGTAAAAATAGCTATGAAGACTCTTCGTTACTGAGCAGTTGTTTTACTACTTCGATACCGATAGCAAGCGTAGCACTGAGCAGCGCATGTGTTAAATCTCCCCTAGCGCGCGCTTTCAGAATTTTCGTTAACCTCCGTCTAGCGCAGCACACTACGATTCTGATGCGTTGAAAGGCGGTTTGGTTGGAGACTCGTTAGTTCATTTATGTTCTCCTGGTAATTATGTAACTCTAAGTGCATCGAGGTGCATGCCACACGATGTGCAATGTGTTGGGATGCCGAGTGCTGGAATGCAGTAACTGCGGCTGTCATTCAGATTATACTGGAATTATAGCACCATGTGTGCCGCCATGAGTCGACTGCAGAGCAGAGGGTTTGCTTTGCCGAGGCTGGTTCCCTGTAACAATGTTCAAGGCGGCTAGGAGAAGCAGTTTGCCTAGGCTTTTTCTGCTGCATATGTTAAAGTGCTATATGAAATAGCCTCTCCTCGTAGTAAACCCATCAGGTGGTTCGGAAGAGAAATGAGTCTGAGTCCAAGAGTAATGTATGTGTTTTCTGTAAAACTCTATTCAGAGCATGGGTAGATTTCAGATCGTCGGTGGTGCGACATCACACCTGCATTCCTTGAATTATCTCCTAACGGTTCGGGTTGCAGATCGTCTTCTTATAAACAGCACGATGCACAAATGCAAAAATGATCGAATTATCAGAAAAGCTCTCAGTAAATGCTAGAGTAGCTGAGAAGCAGACTCTACCCTAGTTGGGACCTAATTACAGAAAAATGATGATTATTTTTCCCTGATGCTAATTTAAATCAGTCGAAACCAACAGTCAGATAAAACTGTAATGCATAGCCCTAAAACAGCAAAACTTCAAAAGAAGGAAAATCCTTTGTTAGAAATGCAATTGAAATGCCCATAAACACTGTAAAGCATAAAGAACAGCCGATATTTATAAGAAGGCAACATTTCAATTCAAAAATAAATACAGGCAAGATGTGAAAGTGACTTCCATAAAGAACAGCCGATGTATAATAGAAGGAATAATCGTCGATACAAGTGTCTACAACAATATAATATCACTATAATGTATAACTCCAAAAGAACAGCCAATGTTTAAAAGAAGGACAAATCTCTATTGAAAATGTATGAAATAAAACGCTAATAATAATTATTTTATGCTTTGAAGTATCAAAATAATAACAACCGACATTCAGAAAATGAATCTTTTGTTTGGAAAATAATAGCATTAATACAAATTATTGCTTCAAACGATAGTTCTGAAGAACAGCTATCATTTAAAAGAAGGAAAAACTTCAGATGAGAAGGGAGGAACTTGTGATTAAAATGTTAGCAACTGAGTGTACGATAATCCTTTCAACGGTACAATTTAGACCTTACGTCCATTCGACCTTTTGTCCATTCGACCTTTTGTCCATTCGACCTTTTGTCCATTCGACCTTTTGTCCATTCGACCTTTTTTTTCATTCGACCTTTTGTCCATTCGACCTTTTGTCCATTCGACCTTTTGTCCATTCGACCTTTTGTCCATTCGACCTTTTGTCCTTCGACCTTCTGTCATTCGACCTTCTGTCCTTCGACCTTTTGTCCTACAACCCTCTGTACATTTTGAGACCTTTTTTGTTGCACCTCATTTTTCTTGAGATGTGTCTCAATGCGGTCTCATGCGCTCCATCACATGTGCTGTTTAAAAGTGAGCGCAAGAATTGTAGTGATTACAAAAGTTTTCAACCTGGATCGAAATTGTAACTCTTGGATTGCGAGTCTTAGACCATATCATATAGACCATCTAGACACCAGCATAATGAGGCGAAAATAGTTTTAGAGGCTTTTCGTTACTAAGCAGTTGTTTCACAACTTGGAGACCGATGGCGACCCGTAGCGCCGAGCAGCGCATGAGACGAGTCTTCCCGAATGCACATCACCTAGCGCTTGCTTTTAGAATTTTCGTGAGCCTCCGTCCAGCGCAGCACACTAGGATTCCGATGAGCTGAGAGACAGTTTGGTGGGAGGCTCGTCAGTACATTTATGTGCCCCTGAGAAATATGTAACTCTAATCATAGGTATTCACGTGGACTGCGAATAGAGATTCTCAAATCATTTACTTATTCATACCCGGTTCCGGAAATCCGGAACGTCCCAAAAGTTAGTTTCCATCGCAGTTTTGTGTATGTAATTCAAATCGGTAGGATTCGGTTGATGGATATTTTGGCATAACATTTCTCTATAATAAAGAACCAATTACCGGCGCACATCTCCTGATAAATTCGGTACAGTAATGGTCCATGCAGAAGCGGTTCCTAGAGACCCGGAAGGTGGCCAATCTGGACAATTCGATGAAATTACTCGGATTTATGCCCCAAGACCATATCAATTGGGCGTAATTCTTCACGACTTTTTTTATGTTTGGATGTATTTTGCTAACAGGATAAATGGATAGTCATTTTGGTCCTTTCAAAGTACCGGAATGGCCACCGGCAAACCCGCAATATTCGAGCACTAAATTTTAATACCACAACTAGGCATGCGACGGCTCAATCTTCATGATTTTGAATCCTTGTGGCTCTTCTAGTTCAATTATAGATGAATGACCACTCTGGCTCATTGTGACCACCGAAAAAAAAAACAGAAATGGCCACCGAAGAAACCAGTATTGTGGGACATTTCAGTTTTTGAGCACTTGACCCATCTCACACAATAATTAATGGATGGACAGTCTGGTCCTTCTTTGCTTTCACTGAAATAACCTAAGAATAACCTTCGAAGAAACTCGTATCGTGAGGTACATTAGATTTTTTTTTCCATCAAGACGGAGGAGAGGAACAACCGCGGAAATTTTACAACGCCCAGCGGTGTATTATATCCAGCGGACCACTTAATACAAAACCTGAAATGTCCCAAATCGCAAGTATCTCTGGTGGCTATTGCTGGGATATTTCGTTTATACAGAAGTTACATAGTGGTCTTTCAACTATAAGAGTTACAGGTGTTCAAAATCATGAAGACTGAGCCGTCGCATGCCTAGTTTTGGGGCTAAATCTTAGTGGTACCATGTTACGGGTTTCCCGGTGGCCATTTCGGTGCTTTAGAAGAACCAGAATAGCCATCCGTTCATCCTTTTGGACAAATACACAATTCATTTGGTTTAGGGGCTTAGTAATTTCATCGAATCGTCCAGATTGGCCACCTTCCGGGACTCCAGGAACCTGTTCTGCATGGACCATACTATACCGAATTTTTCAGGGGATGTGCGCCGATAATTGGTTCCTTATTGCAGAGAAATGTTATGCCAAAATATTCATCAACCGAATAGTGCGTTGGAAACTTACTTCTCAGATATTCCGGGTTTCCGGAACAGGGTATAAATAAGTAAATGATTTAAGATTATGATTTTTCTCACGTGAATACCTATTCAACAATATGAGGACGATTCATATTACTTATTTTATTACGAAATTACAGGTTGTCAAAATAAGGGTCTCTAAAGGGACTTTTTTTCCAGATATAGCAGGTTCCCGGTGGCCACTATGACCAATTCCGGATCTCTGGGAGGGTTTCTGAAACAAGACATGTGGGTTTTTCATTTAAGCCCAACATAATTGAATTCGGTAAACACACTGACTTTTGCGAGCTGTTTGAATTCAAATCCATAAATTGGAAATTGAGTTGCCTTAGTGTATCTGCTACGAGATTCCACAAAAGTGGTGACAAGACTCCCCCTTGTGGGCATACGCAAATACTCATTTTTTGAATCGCTGCTTGACGCAATGTCGAGAAGAGATGTCAGTTTTTGAGCATTTGATGAATCCAATTGGTAATCATTGTAGGTAGCCCATGGTTTCATGCGGTTTACAATATGGCATCGAAAGACACGTTATCGAAGGCACCCTCAATGTCCAAGAAAACACCCAAGCAGGATTGCTTCTGAGCGAATGCTTTCTCGATATCGTATATAACTTTGTGTAAAAGACTCACAGTGGATTTTCCAGTTTGGTAAGCATGTTGATTTACATGAAGAGGCATGTTTGCCAAATAAACATTACGTATGTCATGATCGACAATGCGTTCCAGACATTTCAGAAGAAAAGAGGTCAGACTGATTGGTCCAAAATTCTTCGCTTCTTCATACGACGCATGTCCTCCTTTCGGGATAAACTTTACAGTAATATCACACCAGGATCTGGGAATATACCCGGTAGCAAAACTGTTTACAAGTAGATTTTTCAAAACATGTTTGGTAAACTCAAATCCCTTTTGGAGCAGAACAGGATAAATCCCATCTGCTCCTGGAGATTTGAAAGGAGCAAAACTATTAAGTGCCCATTGAATCGATCCAGTAGTTACGATAACGCGAGTCGAGGCCAGAGACTCGTAACTGCATGAAAAGACATTTGGTTTATCCATAGATGCTATGTCCACACATCCGGGGAAGTGTGTTTTGAATAAACATTCTAAAACTTCTTCATCAGAAGAAGTAAAGTCACCATTAGGTAAGCGAATTTCGTTCACTTGGAAATCCTTAGATTTTGCAAGGATTTTGTTCAGCCGACTGACTTCACTCAAACTGGAAACATTTGTACAAAGGTTTTTCCAGCCGGATCGTTCAGCAGAACGAAGAGCCTTCTTGTAAGCCTTGCGGGCCGACTTGAACGACTCTGATCCAGCTGAACGGCGCCTGTTCCAACTCCTTCTACATTGTTTCCTGAGTCTAGTCAGATCGGAATTCCACCATGGGGTCCCTCTTGTAGTCTTTACAGACCGCAGAGGACATGCTTCTTCAAAAGCTTCCATAATGTAGGATGTTGTTGTATCAACGGCATCATCCAGATCACTTGGATATTCAATGGACGGAGAATATCCATGAAATTTGGTCGCAACCAATTCAATGTAGAGTTCCCAGTTTGTTGACCGGGGGTTCCTAAAACGCAAAATCTGCGCAGTTACATTTGAATGTTCAAAGAAGATGTAGCGATGATCAGATAATGATTCCTCATCTGATACATGCCAATTCGTCAACTCATGACTGATTCTATTTGAGCAGATCGTTATGTCTCTAACACTTCTTCTATATTAGAAACCATGAAGGTTGGGCGATTGCCTATGTTAAGTAATCCAAGGTCTGTACTACTTAAGTATTCCATCAGACTGGAGCCTCTCAAATTGATATCTGAGCTGCCCCAGATGATGTGATGAGCATTGGCATCACTGCCCACAATCAGCGGAAGGCCTTTTGTTACGCAGTGCACGACAACTCGTTTGAAGTCATCCGTTGGGGATGGTTCATCATGTGGTAAATATACCGAACAATAGACGTATTTCCTGTTGAGGTCGCCAACAGAAACATCGATTGTGACAGCAAATACATCTCTGGTAGTTAACTCAGAAATGAGTGTAGCAACGATTGTTTTATTAACGAGCATGCATGCGCAGGACATGGAGCGCGAGTTTGCCATTTCAAGTTTGCTAAAAGTAGCAAAAACTGGGTCCACAAGGTCACCTAGATAGACGTTCCTTTTACGAAAGTAGGGTTCTTGAACTAGTGCCACTTGGGCTGTACCATTTTGCATGAGTCTGCATCGGTGTATTCTGTGCTTTTTCGCTTTTGGTGTCTTTCAATAGATACCGATCTGGTTTTTTCGCCGCTGAGATTGAAAAAAGTTTAATCCTGCCTAGTTTGGGTAGTGGCTACGGTTAGGTTAGCTCAGATCAATCTTCAGCATAAAAGAACAGCAGCAGATCTGTTCCGTCTGGGGGAACGAGCAAAGTGGACTGTAACACTTTTTCGGGAGGACGGCCGAAGCTAGAGAGTAAGGATCCCTCGCTGGACGCTTCGTCTTGTAGTCGATATACTTTACGGCTCTTTCGGGAGGACACTTCTTCTGAACAAGGACTGAGGGAAATGATATAACACACTGGTTTTTGCACTAAACTACTCTTTAATTAACTAAATTAACACGTGAGTTGGAACTTGGAACACGTTGGTTGTTGTCGACACTTTCTCGAAGACTGTACCTTTTCACACTTCCTTCCTCTGCACAGAGCCTTGCGTGGCTTGATCGTGCATAAAGGTGGGGCGTGGAAGAAAAATCTTCACACGCGCGGGATAGAAACGGTAGGAAAAGGAAACACAAAAGATGTTCACGCATCGCATGACTTCTTCCGTACACGGAACAAGATCGGTATCTATTGAAAGACGCCAAAGGCGAAAAAGCACAGAAAACACTGTGTAAAACGCATAATGCGAAACCATATAGGTGATAACTTAAATTAAATAGCATCATATTCATAATCCCACCCTTATTTAGCCTGAGGCTAGAGACTGAAGAAGAGCAGCCGAATATCTAGGAGAAACACAAGGTCACCTGTGCCATTGCTCCGGGTAGCACACTGATTTTTGCGAGCTGTTTGAACCTTAAGTTACAATTTGTAACTTTTTGTTAGGGACTTGGGAAGGGTGAAAATTGATTTAATTTTATTCATAAAATTCAAAAATATTCAAAATCACAGCTTAATTTTAAGTGATCACATGGCACCCCCCTTCCCTCCGGTACCTGAAGCCCTACCAACGTATTTCTGGTTACCTCTTTGGCCTTTGGCCGATGTTCCATTTCGTTTAACCCCGAGCTAAATGATGTTTGAACTATTTTTAATTTGAACCATGTGCAAATTAACGGGGAAAATCAAAAAAGTGTTCAGATAAAAATTGTTTGTTTTGTTGATACAATAATTCATTACAATAACAGCATAACAATAATCATAAACAAAGTATGAACCCTAAACTTTGAACATTCATTGTTAGTACTTGTACTAATCAATGTTTAATAGAGCCTTCCATGTAGTTTTGATGAAGAGCGGCAAGGAATATCGAGCAATTTAGATTGAAAATACTGTTTCAAGTTATCCCACAAGGCCCATGGTAGTCAAAAACATTTTTGTTTTTTTTTTTGTGTTTAAGCTTGAAACTGTTAAAACTTCTATCCAATTATTTGTACACTTTTAAATACTGTTGCACATTTCAACCGTTCGTGTGGTACTCGGAACGATTATCAGTCTCGTTTTAATGCAATTAAATGAAATATAATTTTCATCTCCAACCAAAATATAAATATGTTATACTCAAATCCTCGCCCAAATTTTCTGTTTCATATCTGAAGTCAATGACTGGTGTAAAAGAATAAAATAGTTCAATCCCTGATACAGATAACGTTAAATCAGTAATTTGATGCATGTTAACCGCTGTTGCAAGTTACACCGTTTGATGGTATTACAGTTGCTCATCAATCTTTTTTAAATAAATGCTTCAAAAAGCTACAGCTAGAAAGCCATTACCCAAATTTATGTTGATCTACAGCTAGGGGCTACAATTTACTCAACAAACAGTGAGGACAGACGTTAAGTAGATTTTACTTACAACGATATAAAGAACACTATGAGTGTAATTTCTGGAACACTATTGGAACGAAAATTAGACATTTTTTTTAGTTTATCAACGACTCTTTAACTTGATTTGAAAAATAAAATAGAAAATTATTCTGCAGTAATCTTTAACAGAGCCCTTGAAGAAGGTTTCTCACGATGGATTTTTCGTTGAGTGTCAGATTACATTTCATTTTAAGTTTTAACACAGAAAAGTGTTGGAGGGATCTTTGGAGAATTTAACGACGAAAGCCTAAAAGAATTATCAGAATCGAAAAAGTAAGAAAATTTCCATAGAGAATGATTTTTTTGGGATCAGTAATACATAAATGTGTAACTGAAAACGAACCTTTGAAGAATTCCTCTAGATGCATAGGGAGCTATTGATGGAAATTTTGAATTATATTCCATACCAGAATCTATGGTAGAGTCATCTATTTTACGAGACACATCTTTATTTTGAGCAATAATGCTGTTGACAAGTTTTGATAAAATCAAACATTAGATTAGTTTTTATATTAAAACAAGTATATTTCGGTTTTTCCATCGGGCAGGGGGGTGGTGCTCTTTCATCTCCCCTTTCCTGACTACACCAATGATAACAGTCAATAACTTCCTAAGAACTCCCCATGTTTACGAAAGTGCTACACTCCGACTATGGTTGTCCCACATCTGCACCAAACGAAGACAAACGCATCTTAGCGTCCACCTGCCACCCACCCATCGCCTCCGCCAAGTGCACCCGGATGCAGAAAGCTACAATCCGGAAAAGATAACTTCTTCTACGTGAAACGGAACGAAAATTGAAGCTCAACTCAGTGGAAAGGCATGTTTTTCCTCGATGCCAACCTCCTCGCAATCCATCAAGTTTGCATCCATTTGGGGAAAACACAAGGAATCACAAACACAACCAGCATCACATCCAGTGCCGAGCTGTTTCACTAGGGTACCGGTACCAATGGTTGCGAATGTACCAGCGGGTTGGACAGTGGAATAAAAAGTTTGTTTTTCATTGAGACTTCATGCGGTCTTTTTATGCAAGTTCAGATGATCTTACTATAATGGAGTAGTAATGTTACTCATGATATTGTATGATAAAGTGCAGAAAGAATGGCCAATTGGCGCGATTAACAATGCCAAATTTGCTAAACAAACTTTTCCTTAGCGCAAAAAAATCATCTATATTCGTTATTCTCGTTGGTTTATTGTTTGAAGATAACCTACTATTGGTGCCAGTACCCTACTGCCTTGCATTTGAATAATGTGCTTTCTTGGTTCGTTTTACTCCAGCGTTCTCGGTTGTCTCCCGGTGCAAACAGCACTAGCGGAATTTGGGGCAAGTGTACCACCTTAAGCAAATTGTTCTCTAACTTTGCCTAAAGCTTAAAAAATCTACCAAATTTGGTTCATGATGTTAGTTTTACATCTTTTCATAACCACTGTGCCATTTAAAAATAAAATAACTTCAAAAACTATAAGTTTTTGAGCTTCTCAAATATCATGCAAAATAACCTATTTTTCGACACTATGGGGCAAGTGTGCCACCCATAAGGGGGAAGACGGCTACCGATTGAACATCGCATGTAATTCTAATTGTAATGAAATTTTCTTCCTTTCCTATTAATATTACTTACAAAGCAGACGTTAATCAATAATTAAAAAAAAATAAAGTTTACCGTTATAAGGGGATGCTTTATAACAAGGTTCAAAACATGCGTAACCCTCTATTACTCAATTCGAGTAACTAAAATGGTTATTTTTGTCTCCATTCAACACAATATATGTATTACCCTCATATTATGGCGAATATGTATAATATTACACTAAATCAGCACTAAATAACGGTAAAATATTGATGTAGATATGTAAAGCGGTACTTAATAAGCCGAAAACATGTTATTATTGAATATTTTGAGAAAAAAATCATTTTGGGGGCAAAAATGTCAGTTATTCTCCTACTATACTTCAGAAACCACTACTGGTGCCTCATTTTGGTTTATTATTATGATTTTGTTGATGATGTTTACATTTCTATAATTTTCACTTAAACAATTTTAGTTTACCAAATAGGTGACACACTTGCCCCAATAATTATAGATTTCAACCAAACTGGATTTCGTATGTAAAACCAAATACTTTTTTCGTTCAAATGCTACAATAACTTACACATTTAAATAGCTTCACAATGTACAGTACGTTAGAAAAATCTGTTAATAATTTACCTTTTGCCGTGCTATTTAGAAACAAATATTATAAAAATCCACTCTAATTTGGTTGTCTTTGCAAATGTCGATGTAAATACGTGAAAAATTGAGCAATTTTTATCATATTTTGATCATTGTATTGTAAACTATAAGGCGGCATCCACAAATTACGTAACGCTCTAGGGGGAGGGGGGAGTAGGCTCAAGCGTTACGACTCATACAAAAATTTGAAAATTTTCATACAAAAAGCATTACGGAGGGGGGAGAGGGGGTCGAAAATTTCCAATTTTAGCGTTACGTAATAAATGGACGCCGCCTAAGGGAACATATTGTTAAGCTCAAAGAGAAAATATATATTGTAGTTTTTATAAAAAGCAGGGGTGGCACACTTGCCCCAAAGTCCGCTACTAGCACTTTACGGGTGCAGAATTTGACTCTCGCTGAATTGTGTTACCGAAACTAGGATGTCAGATTTTCTTTTCGCTTCCTTTGTTCCGCTGCTGTCCAAAACCCGTCTGATTTGCATGTTAAGCGAAAAGTCGTCAGAAGACGGAGTCAAGTACACTGGCTGGGTTTATGTTTTGGCTTGGCGGAAAATCCGTTATCGATTGCCAACCGTAAACCCATCAGCCAGCGTTTCGGATCAGCTGATTGGAACAATGTTTATGCTCGAAAGGATCAGACTCGTGTTGGATCTTTTTCATGATTGGGGATTGAGGATTTGTTTGCTTTATATGAAACATTGTCGTTGGGCCCATTTCTTGAATGAAATCTTCCCGTGCTACGAAAGTTAATAATTTATTAACGAATTCTTGAAAATATCGTTGTTCTAGGATCGAGCAAATAGATGGTTATGAAAAAAAAAAATGAATCAAGTTATACATTTTAGACGATAGAAAAAAAACCCAGAAAGTGGAACTTTAGGGTGAAGATGGATCGAAGCTACGCTTCAACTGACCAAAAGCACATATATTAAGAACCAAACAGCAGTTTAGGCTCAGTATCTCGAAGCTGCATTACTAGAAGTGCTTGATACAATCTCTCTTGCGGATTTCTGGAGTACACTGAAAGTAGATGTAAAGGAAAGCAATGCCGACTATGTGGAACGGAATCGACGTAACAATTGGTTCAACCAAGAAACCTATTAATTTTGGAGGAAAATAGTACAGCTAGAGTAGTTAGAAATAACGTCAAATGTTAAAGACAAAGAAAACGGAACACAATTAATTACTTGAGAAAAGCGCAATAAATGTGTCCGAAACGTCGGATGAAAACGTAAAATCCGTTTTTGAGCATAATAGACTGAAAACCATAACCTAGTACGTTATAGACGAAGCTGAAACAATAGACCCACCTCTTTCGGGAGAAAAAAGCTGCCTAGAGGAAGCAGAGTAAAAGCAGAAGGAACAGCTGTGCTATCGTTAGGAATCGCAGAAGTCGTATGGGAAGCTTAACGCATCTCGCACAGACTTGGCGATGTGGGCTGAAATGTGCAAGGATACTGGAAAGAGCTTCTCGTCGGACGAACGTGAGGTGATCGAAAAGTGAAAGCAGTACTCCAATGATGACTTGAATTGTGCAGAGAGTAGAGAATGAGGGTCTTATCAACGATGCCAATATCTACGTAAGTGTAGCAATCAATCGGGATCAATCAGCTTTTACCAAGAACAAAGCAGTTGGTAAGAATTGCATTCGAGCTGCCTGTGAGGCATAGATTGCACTGTGTTGGGTAGTGGCAATATAATATTTTTTTTTTTTCATTTCTTTATTAGTATCATTCCAAACATTACATTCATTTCTTATATCTAGGTGTTCTGTGTTATTTGACAACACTATCATCCTAATTTGGTAAAACAAATTTAAGATTTAATTAACATTTTGTTAACAACATATTACATTTCATTTGCCGTAGCAGTTCAGTTTTTTTTTTACAGGTGAGTTGATTTCACCTGCTTATAAGAGAAAAAAAAAGTTTTTAATATACTTAACCTTACTTAACCTAAACATATAACGCATTAATCGTGGCAATAGAAGATTGTAACGATTTTTGCCTGAAATTATTAATGATTGAATTTGACATTTGTTCCAATGTTTCAACATTGGATATTCTATGTAACTCATTGGTACTATACCAGGGAGGAAGCCTCAGAATCATTTTCAAAATTTTATTTTGAATTCTCTGCAGAGCTTTCTTCCTGGTATTACAACAGCTAGTCCATATTGGTACAGCATACAACATGGCTGGCCTGAAAATTTGTTTGAATATCAACAGCTTGTTCTTAAGACAAAGTTTTGATTTTCTATTAATAAGCGGATAGAGACATTTTACATATTTATTACATTTGGCTTGAATGCCCTCAATGTGATTTTTGAAAGTTAAATTCTTATCTAGCATGAGCCCTAGATACTTAACTTCATCTGACCAATTTATTGGAACCCCTCTCATCGTGACAACATGTCTACTTGAAGGTTTCAAATAAAGAGCTTTTGGTTTATGTGGGAATATTATTAGTTGAGTTTTGGAAGCATTAGGAGAAATCTTCCATTTTTGCAAGTATGAAGAAAAAATATCCAAACTTTTTTGCAATCGACTACAGATGACACGCAGACTTCGTCCTTTGGCGGAGAGGCCTGTGTCATCCGCAAACAAAGATTTTTGACATCCCTGAGGTAGCTCAGGTAAGTCAGATGTGAAAATATTGTATAATATTGGTCCCAAAATGCTGCCTTGGGGAACACCAGCTCTTACAGGAAGTCTTTCAGATCTGGAGTTCTGATAATTAACCTGAAGTGTACGATTTGACAGATAACTTTGAATTATTCTAACAATGTATGTTGGAAAATTAAAGTTTTTTAATTTTACAATCAAACCTTCATGCCAAACACTGTCGAATGCTTTTTCTATGTCTAGAAGAGCAAGACCAGTAGAATAGCCTTCAGATTTGTTGGAACGGATCAAATTTGTTACACGTAAAAGTTGATGAGTGGTCGAATGTCCATGGCGGAATCCGAACTGTTCATTGGCAAAAATTGAATTTTCGTTGATGTGGGCCATCATTCTGTTCAAAATAACCTTTTCAAAAAGTTTACTGATGGAGGAAAGCAAACTGATTGGACGATAGCTAGAAGCTTCTGCAGGATTTTTGTCTGGTTTTAAAATTGGAACAACCTTAGCATTTTTCCATTTGTCAGGAAAATATGCTAATTGAAAACATTTGTTAAATATATTAACTAAAAATGATAAGCTACTTTCTGGAAGTTTCTTGATGAGGATGTAGAAAATTCCATCATCGCCAGGAGCTTTCATGTTTTTGAATTTTTTAATAATAGTTCTCACTTCTTTCAAATCAGTCTCCCAGGCATTTTCGAAAACGTTCTCTTGATTGAGAATATTTTCGAACTCCTGAGTAACTTCATTTTCAATTGGACTAGTAAGTCCTAAATTAAAATTGTGCGCACTTTCAAACTGCATAGCAAGTTTTTGAGCTTTTTCGCAATTAGTTAGTAATAATTTGTTTTCCTCTTTCAATGCCGGTATTGGCTTCTGAGGTTTTTTCAAGATTTTCGATAATTTCCAAAAGGGCTTAGAGCCAGGGTCCAATTGAGAAATTTTATTTTCAAAATTTTTGTTTCTTAATTGAGCAAAACATTTCTTGATTTCTTTCTGCAAATCCTGCCATATAATTTTCATAGCAGGATCGCGAGTGCGTTGAAATTGCCTTCTCCTCACGTTTTTAAGACGGATCAAGAGTTTAAGATCATCGTCTATAATCACGGATTCAAATTTTACTTCACATTTTGGAATTGCAATGCTCCGGGCTTCAACAATGGAATTTGTTAAAGTATCAAGAGCATTGTCAATATCAAGTTTAGTTTCTAAAGAAATGTTAACATCAAGATTGGAGTCAACATACGTTTTATATATATTCCAGTCGGCTCGTAAATAATTGAAAGTGGAGCTGATAGGTTTGAGAATCGCTTCTTGGGATATTTGAAATGTAACAGGGACATGATCAGAATCAAAATCAGCATGAGTAATCAGTTGGCTACAAAGATGACTAGAGTCGGTTAAGACCAAATCAATCGTAGATGGATTTGTGGCAATATAATTGATCACAGCAAGCGGTCTGGTACATTGAGCATATTCTTTCTGGCACTTGCGAACTGTCATTTGTCTTGGTAAGTTGCGTGAGTATCACGTGAAGGGTGATTCCTTCTCTAGTTAAATACTGAATCTCCACATTAGCGATCCAACCAGATTTTCGACACGTTGATAGGGTAAGGGATCTAATTTTCGACCCTGTGCTAATTTTCGACCCATTGATAGAACAAACATTATATACTGCTTCGCGACTAAAAATGGATGAACCAACGTGCGAAGTTCGATTTTTGACCAACTTTGCCGCGTCGCGAGTCACTTCGCTATAGTGCGCATCTATGCCCTCCGCCGTGTGCATCATGCGCACTATTGAGAATCGAGTTGCGACGCGGCGAGGTTGGTCAAAAATCAAACTTCGCACCTTGGTTAACCCATCCCGAGCAGAAGAAAATAACTACTGAATACCAAATTGAGGTATTCCATACCAGATAATTTCCAATACTTACAACCTGAATGAGGTATGAATGAGCCCTGCATAAGAGGTAAAATACCTCAAATAATACCTTCTGCATATTCTACAAATACCAAGCTGATAATTAGATCAGGTATTGCAATACCTAAATAATACTTGATGGATTTTCATATAAAATTGAAATTTTTCAATAATAGTTCAATACCTCCAGCAGTCCTCAATACCTATCGAATACCAAAATGAAGTATTTTTAATTGTTTTAATTATTTTTTCAAATACCATTATAATACCAAAATGAGGTATTGATAACTGTACAATACCTAATTGGGGTATGATACCAAAATATGGTATGCATAAGTTATTGCCGAGTTATTCTTTCCTCCTCGGGATATTCTAACGCGAAGCAGTATATAAACTACTATTTAAAATTTTGAAACATTTTTATATCACAAGAATATGCCATTACTGTTATACCTGTCATGATCCAACAAAAATTGTATTTATATAACTAAGTTTTGATTCAAAATTGATTGATCTGATTTTTCGGTGTCTGAATCAGTCCTTTTTTCTTCCATTGATGAAAAATCGACACATTTAAAAAAGGCTCAAATCAGTATAAAAGCTGATCAAAGTGATGCCCAATAGATAAAGTTTGATGAAAAGAGATCAAATTAAGGCATATTGTATTGAATTTAGTGCATCTATAAGCGAAAATAAATTTTATTACGCGTTTGAAATTGTTCGAAAATTGAAACACCAGGTTTCAATTTTCGACCGGTTGAAAAAGCATGCAATCATATCAGCAGGTGATGTGTTTTAGTTTTCGACCCTTCATCAAAAGTAAACATCGTTCATACCGGTGGTGCCTCATTTTTAGAGATAAAATGCTTGCTTCAACTGTTCTTAATCAAAAAGGTGAGAAATATACTGATCCCGCTTCAATTTCATCAAAAATATATGGATTAACATATTACAGCGCCCAGAACAGTACAAGCAAGTCTACGCAGATACCGACATCCAGCAAGCAGCATCAAAGGTAGTCAACAAGAACTCGGTTATGGAATTCCGAAATTTCAAATATTCAATTTAAGATTTGCAGTCCGTTTTTCGTCCTGGACAGGCCACAAAGGCACAAAGACAGAATTTGAATTGAGAACTGCGGAATGAGTCAGCGACGAAGATGGTCATTGAAACGTGACTCAATATCGTAATATGTTAAATAGTTTCTCGATACTGCTGAAAGGCCCAACAATTTTTTAAAAAACATCCTCCAGGTGAATTGGTAGATCAAGATGGATGTAGCGAAGGAGAGAATCCTAAATTAAGAGACAAGAATACGGTGAAGCAAAACGAATCAAGCAAAATTGAAAAAAAAAACAATGCGCCGAAATGGCTCATTGTATCTAAGAATAAGTCTAAATCAAGCGCTAAAAAAAGAAATTTCAGTTTTTTGTTCGAACTACTAAATAATAAAATGAAATAAATGTTTTAAACAAAATGGTGTTACATGATTAAATACAAATATTCCATTGCTGTACTATATCCTATCGCAATAAAAGAATGTCATGTAGTTTTTTCCACGTAAAATCGTTTCAGTAGTAGAAAATTCGATTAGTGTCCATGAATGTTGGTTTCCAGTTGTCATACAGGTTGTGCATAAATCATGATATCGTAGTGCACAACTTAATCACACAGTACCACAAAACAAAATATTCGATTTATTCATAATTATTTAAAAAAGAAGAAAAATAATCAAAGAATATTCAATAATAAATTGATAATTTTTGCACATATATTAATGTTTAAAACTTCCCACACTGCCTTTACAAGTGCTCTCAAAAAAAGGAAAAGTAAATTCACTCCCTTCAGATAAGCACAAACTTGATAAAAATTTCGTAAAATAGTGTTTCCTCAAACAATATACCGATTATATTGTTTCAATTTAGTATAGGTCGAAAATTAGCACATGCATGGGTCGAAAAATAAAACAATGGGTCGAAAAATAGCACAAAAAGATAAAGTCATTTATCCCTAAAAATCACAAAAACACAATGAAATATCATCTGATAGAAGCTATACATGAATAAATGTTAGGTTTTTTCATTCGATTGCCAAATTTGAACACTAATTAATGATTTTTTGCAGGGTTTTTAGAAGTTTTTCCCTCCTATGCTGGTTTCATGGGTCGAAATATAGTGTTTTTACCCTTGCCTTCCCACATCTTTACACTTCCACAATACAGTTGTTGTGGAAGCGATGTAGGTACGATAGGCAAACAGTTTCAACACTAAACAAATCGCACTCGCTCGCTCCGCGTGTGTAGGAACATTAGATGGATGGATATTGGTTATGAAAGGGGTCCGCGTGGTCTGTAGGGATTTGAATTCTAAAACTTGTAACCAACTCAGTTATTGGGTCACCAAGTGGCTCGGTAGCTTAGTTGATAAAGCGCTCGTCTAGCATACAACTGTCCTGGGTTCAAATCCCAGCCGAGCACGTGGATTTTTTTTTTCATAATTTCACCCATTTTTTGTCCATCTTTACCACGCGTAATGAGTTAATTAATTAAATAACCATGCGGATTGGATTACCGAACAGCTCAATATAAGCGTCAGTTTAGATTTTCGCTATTTTGCGGAAAAGATACCTGGTATTATTTTTTTTTTTACAGGAGGCATCACCCTGCAGCGTGCATGCAGGAAATAAAGAATTTTCAAAAGAAGCCCATACTGGTGAATCTGGAAGGTACGGCTTGGTGCTCGATGAAAGTGATAGCTGATAGTATCTGCAGCTGACTGATGTTCGTGGAAAGAAGAATATTGGCGTTCTTGTGTGGAAGCCGAGCGGATAATCTACAGTGAAGGAGTTAGTGTAAAGAACGTATCGGATAAAACAGTAGCATGAAAAAAAAAACAAATTCCAGTCGATTCTGTTGTTTTGCTCTAGCAAATGTCAGAACGATAGCTTACAGTGTGTTGTTTGTCAGAGCACTGGCCATGTCCACTGCCGAGAAGCTAAGATTGTCGATTCTGTTGATTTGCTCAATGTAATAACAGAATAATAGCTTACGGCGTGTTGTTTGCCAGGAGGGACGAGGAGCCCTGGCAATGTCCGCTGACGAGAAGCTATAATTGTTGATTCTGCTGTTTTGCAAATGTCAGAAAGGAAGCTTACAGTGTGTTGTTTGTCAAGATGGAAGAGAAACCCTGACGATGTCCACTGACGAGAAGCTAAAATTGTAGACTCTGTTGATTTGCTCAATGCAAATATCAGAAAAATAGCTTGCAGCGTGTTGTTTGCCAGTAGGAATGAGGAGTTCTAGCAATGTCCGCTAACGATAAGCAAAAATTGTCAATTCTGTTGTTTTGCTTAACGCAAATGTCAGAAAGAAAGTTGTCAGCATGTTGTTTGCCACGGGAGAAGAGGAACCCTGGCAATTTCCACTGACAAAAAAAAAGCGAGAAAGGACAAAACTGTTGTTTATCCTATATGCAAATGACAGAACGGAAGCGTGCAGCATGTTGTTCACTGTGGGGAATCAACTTCCCATTTTGGTCTTACGTTACTGGATGAGTGAGTCGTTGACGCTTTACCATGCCTACTTAGATGTTTAATATGCAATCGGATGGCACTTTCATACATTCTGTCGGTTGATGACTATCATAAAAGTACAAGAAGCTAAATGCCATAACGATGTTATTTCAGTGTCACACAAAACCGTGTCCCGGAAATATCCGTTAACAAAAAACATAAATTTCAGATTGTTTGAATGTAAGGATGAAAAAGTACAGCTTGGTATTGCTCTGGAATATTCAAGGAAATGGAAATGTCGCACAGAATAAATGTCAGAATTTTCCATTTTTGTATCTTTGAGCTTGTTGCGATATACATATTTGAAAATAGTAAATTGGCACAGAAAGTTCGCAGTTATTTGTAAAGGGAACGCTCGTAGAATATTTCGCTGCAGATCAAGCTCTGTCCCAGTTTGGATGTAAAACTTGACATTAAAAGGGAAAATTTATTTGCAAAATATTGAAAGCTCTAATCCAAAGATCTATTACTTCAGCATAATGCAGAAATAGCCTATATACGAAAGCAGATTATTTTTTGTTCAAAATGTTTAAGGTTCTAACGTAATAATATCTTCTCATAGCATTAATCAAATGAATAACATATTTTTTAAAGAAAATAATTGTGGCAAAACTTTTCAACGATTCAATATAAATTTTAATTTTGGAAGTGTACATCAAAAACACCGTCTATTATCGAAAGAAGGGAAAATTTGTTATTGAGATAATATTCAGCATATCTCGAGAGGAGATTTTTGAATATTCGTATATTCGTAGTTTTGAAAGTAATTATCATTATACCAGCACGTCTTGCAAGAATTGGTAAAACAGCAAAAAATAAATATGGTTAACATTTAGCTCTACTAACTAATAAACGGCCTATTTTTGAAAGAAGGCAACATTTATGTAGGAATATTATCTTGAGCATCCCTGCAAAGTCTTCCAAGTGCACACGATCTCTCAGCCATCAGCATATCGAGAGGAACGAACAGCTTGGGCAGATGGTTTTTGATAGTGAGCGCAATTGATCGGACGTATTAAGACTTTAGTGGAATATAATTATTGAATTTATTCGCCGTGGTTTAAATAACGATATTCGATATCCGAAGTTGTCATCTAGACGCGTATCCCTTTATTTTTAGTAAAAGTGCAAATAGATCGTTAAATTTGCTACAAATTTGGGGGCTCGTCCAATTACGCAGGAAGAAGCTATCGGAATAGTCGCTATGATACGCGTTTGCTGGTGTTTTCATGAAAGAATATAGTGAAATAAATTCTACGTAAGA
>NW_018736291.1:0-13752 GCF_002204515.2 Aedes aegypti | reverse complement strand
ATTTCAAAGGAATTTTAAAAAATCAATGAAAAATTGAAGAAAATTCCGAAGAAATTACAAAAATTCACGAAGGAAATTCTGAAATAAATAACAAATAAAATTCCAAAGGAAATATCAAAGTAAATTTTGAAGGAAATTCTAAAGGAATTTTCGAAGGTAAATCCAATAAATTCCGATGGAAATTCTAAGACAAATCTCCAGAAGAAATTCTAAACTAAATTCCGAGAGAAATTTTGAAGGAATTTTCGAACGAAATTTCAAACGAAATTTCTTTGAAATTTCAAAGGAAATTTCGAATGAAATTCCAGAAAAAAATTCCGAATTCCAGGGAAAATTCAAGAAAGAAATTTCAACGGAAATTCCGAAACAAATCTGAGAGAAAATTCCGAAAAATAATTTAAAAGCAATCCCGAAGAAAATTTCAATGGAAATTCAAAAAAAAAAAATGAGGAACCCAAGTAACCAGTAAGCACGACAATGCGGCACGGTAACAGCATTAAATGCGCATATAGGGTAATCATTTGATGCATGTCAGTTTTATATACGCATATAATGCTGTTATAATGCCAGAAAAGGCGAAATAGCGTGCCACTATAATGCCAAGATATAATAGTGCTTCTCTGCACCACTATTGCTAATATAAGACCACGTGAGAAAAGTATGTTGTTTTCGCCAGGTTTTCAGGGTGAATATCTTGTGCTTTTGCGTACGCAGCCAGAGAGCTTTCGCGTATGCGGCCAAGTAGTTGGCCAAGTAGCTGGTACACGAGGTAAATAATTGAATGACTGAGAATGGATACCTCGAATAGTATGCAAAAATATATTAAAATGATTCAGAGAGTACTTCTCTGTATCAGACTTATTCATTTTAGTGGTTTTTATCCTTTTGAGGGTTTACCATTGCCACATTTTGATCCTTGTTTTATGATGATGAAAAACCTCATTTTGCGTCTCGAACCTGCGACATCCGTATTATTGAGTTGTTGATGTCTTGCTCCTTTGATCATTCGGCCACATAAGATGAATATTATTGGGAAGAAAAGTGACCAATTTAAACCATCACTTTACCCCGTCATAAAAGCTGCGATTGTAGTAGTGAGAAGATTCATTTTTGACTCCCTCTTACCACTATATGCAAATACAAGGCACGTGGTATATTTGTCAAAACACTGGAGGACATTTAAATATGCCTTATATACGAATATAGAGCCAATATAGTGCTTATTGAATGCCTGTATACATCAGGCTTAGAAGCATTAATGATGCAGTAATAGGGTTTCTATGCAGTAGAAGTGCTGTTATTAGGCGTGTAAGAATTTGTAGTGCTATTATAAAGCATGTATGCATCTGTGATGCTGATTGAGGGCTTATTATTAGTGCTTATGGTTACTTGGGAAATTCCGAAGAAATTACAAAAATTCACGAAGAAAATTGTGAAGGGTATTACAAAGAAAATTCCAAAGGAAATATCAAAGCAAATTTCATTCCGACATTCCTTTGTTAATTCAAGAGGAAATTCCGAAAGAAATTCCAAAAAATAATTTAAAAACATTTCTGAAGAAAATTCCAAATGAAATTTCAATGGAAATTTTAATGGAAATTTCGTTGGAAATTAAAAAGCAAATTTCAATTAGAATTCCAAAGAAAATTCCAAGAGGAATTCTGAAGGAAACTCCAGAGGAAATTCCGGAAGCAAATTCAGAAGGAAATTCCGAAAGAAATTCTAAAAATAAAACAAATAATAATTCAAGGACATTCCTTAAGAAAAATCCTAAGGAAATTCCGTAGAAATTACAAAAAGAATTCAGAAGAAAGAAAAAAAAATCCAAGAAAATTGTAAAGGCAATTCATAGAAATTCCGATGGAAATTCTAAAAGAAATCCTCAAAGGAAATTCCGAAGAAAAATCTAAAGGAAATTCCAAAGAAAATTACGAACGAAAATTCCAAATGAAATTCCCTTGTCAATTTTAAAGTAAATTTGTTAGGAAATTCCAGAAGGAATTACTTAGGAAATTCATAAGGAAATTTCAAAGTAAATTCCAAAAGAAATTCCAGAGGAAATAGAATTAAAAGTAATTTCGAAAAAAAAAATCGTGAGTAATTTTCAATAGAAATTGAAAAGAAAATTTTATTAGAAATTCTAAAGGAAATTTTGAAGGAAACTCCAAAGGAAATTCCGATGGAGATTCCAAAGGAATTTCCTAGTGAAATTCTAATGAAATTCTTCCAGTTCCATTTTCATTCACAGATAAATGTCCTGATGAAGTCCTGTAATAATTTCTGAAGGAATTTCTAGAAGAATTATGTGGGAATGCTTGGCAAAATTTCCTTCAATCCTTGAAGGAGTTTATGAAGAAATTCAATAAGGGAGCACTCAGAAAGAATTTTTAGCGCGATGTCATGAGAGATTTCTGAACGAATATTCCGAGGAGCTTTTGAAGAATCTTACGCGGTGAATTCCTGTGCGAATTCTTGGAGGATTTTGTGGAGAAAATTACTAGATAAATTCCTGAAGACATGACCGAAGCATTGTCCGAGGAATTACCAAAGAATTGCGCGGTAAAATTCCTGAAGGAGATCATAGAATAAATTCTGCAGGAATTACCAAAAGGGTACCGTATTTCGAAGTGAAGTTGATCAGTGGGGAGAAGTTGATCAATCCTGTATCCGCATGTATCAACTGCCAAGAGAGCTATGATCCGTTTTCAATTATCACAACTTCTGGGATATCGCATTACTTGATAGCCGTTCTTGGTGTTTCTTAATTCGGTTCACCAGTCAAGATAGTTATGTCGCGGAAAAAGATATTTTTAATGAAATATTCGATGAACTGTTGAAGGGTTTTGGTCCAAACATTCAGCTTTTGCCAAGGCTATATAAAGACACCATTTAAATAAACTGTTTCATACATTCCAGATAAGTTATGTGAATCCACTTTTGAAATAGCACTGAGGATAAAAATTCATTTATGTTTTTTTGTGAGTGCTTTGCTATTTTCAAAAAAAATTGCATACTTTTAGGCGTTTAAATAAACATTTCCGGATTTATCAACAAGTAATAAGATTTTTGATACTGGATTCGGGATCAGTGACCCCAAATTTAGTAAATAGCATGTCTCTTTATTTTAGGAAACCTGTCGCACTAGCTGATCAACTTCACCCCGGAATCGAAAATTCCTCTTTTTGATTTCTTAATAATATTTTTGTTATTATGATAACATTTCGCAAACAATGTGTATGCAAAATTCGATAAATATCCAACCAGTACTGTACAGGTTTAGAAAAAAATTGGATGATGATACATGCGTAGGGATTATAGAACACAAACGCTCAAAAGTGATCAACTTCACCCCATTTTACGGTACCTGGAGGAATTCCTGAAAGTTTTTGGGAAATCCCTGAAATAATCAGTAGAAGAACCATAGGAATTTCGGAAAAAAAAAATCAGGAGCAAAATATTAATATTAATAACTTAAATAAACTACTTGAACAATTCAATGCGTACTTATCGGAGAATTTCTTGAAGGAACTTTCTGAATTGTTCCTGTTGGATCCTCCAAAGGAATTCCAGTTCAAATTTGTGGGAAAATAAGAGAATCTTTAAAAAATCCCGGTGGGTTGCAGAGCTACTGGAACACTTCCATGATTCACTTTGGCATTATTTTTCTTGACCAATTTTTGGGTTTACTCGCGACCGAATCGTCTATAACTTTGCAATAAGAATCACTTCAGTACGACGCTTTTTCTGGCCAAATATGAGCTCAGCTTCCATAAAAAACTGCCAAAATGATCGATTTAATTTCTGTCACAATCAGTTTTCAGATTCGTCTCACAACTAACGGCTCACTGTGATATAGGCCAGGAGAAGTGGATGAACTTGTCTTTCATTTTCCTGTCAAATTTCATACAAAATCTACTTTTTCTCTGCCATAAATTCACTCTAGGTGATCCATTTCCTCTGGCCTATGATGAGTAGTCAATATACAATACATCAACGCTATAATAAAATGTTTCACTAAAATAAATAAATCTACGGACATCTTCCTCCATTCCTTCAGCATTATGAAATCTATTAATTTCCTTTAAAATTCATTGTTCGCCATCAAAATTCAGCCCAAACATATAAACCTTTTGACCGAACAATCATTACAGCTGCTCACAGTGCAGCGAAAACAACACAATCAAAGGAACCGTTTTCTACGCCGAACATCGCGCACACATTGATGTCCACAAGCTTTTTTCTCAGTACGATAGATTGAACTTTGTTAACATTCTCAATTATACGCGGTCTTCGAGGAAATTTCATAAAATTTAGTGAATTATAGAAATTTTACGGCGTGTGATTGGAATAAAATCCTTCAGTGAAGAAGTACGAAGGTTTTCCATAGTGAAAATAAATGCCCGATGAAGTAAGTCACACAGGAGGGCGGGAAGAAACTTGTATCGTAAAGTGGTATGGTTCATTCGATCGCTAAGCATTTCGCTCAAATCGTGTTCGTCCATGTGATTTCGGTGGAAAATTGCAAGGTTATATCTATATTACAGTTGTTTTATTGCATTTTTTGTGTACAAGTCTACGAACCATAACAGTTTTTACAAAATTACATTTGGATTACAGTGGACCATTTTAAGTTTGATACGACGAATAATAGCGCTTACGACGAAGTAGAACGAAACCTTATTGTAACACGGAATTTTGAGATAATGGCGGATATGCCCATCCGACTAAGGGCTGAAGCTAGGCGAATCGGACTGAACATCAACGAGTCGAAGACAAAGTACATGATAGCGATGGGCACAAGAGAGGACACGGCACGAATCAACGCGTCCTTGGTGTTTTCGAACGGAAGGTATTGAAACCATCTACGGCGGAGTGCAGATGGAAGACGGAACGGGAGAATGCGGATGAACCATGAATTACACCAGCTGTTGGGACAACCAAACATCGTCCGTCTCGCAAAAATCGGGAAGTTGCAGTGGGCCGGGCATGTCACAAGAATGTCGCATAACAACCTGGTGAAAATGGTTCTCGAAAACGATCCCTGTCCTAGTAATGTAAGATTCGAATATTTATTATCATTATATGAGAACTTTTGCTTACATTCAAAATGAATCCATTTTTTGGGAACCTTTCATTAGACGTGATAAAATGGATCGGTTAACCTTTCGGCTAGCCTGAATGCCTTATGTTGGGAAGTGGTTTGATAAAAAAAGCGGGATCAAAGAACTCCAACAAGGCATCTAATTGGCCATACTTGGATGACCAAACAACACATGTTGACAGGAAAAATTCAAAGGATTGGAAAACATATAGCACAGAATTTTCTGTAGAACATGTTTTACTCAACTATATAAAACAATACTATTAGAAAAAAAAAATGTACAAACAGATCTTACTTAGCAACAACGATGTTAAAAACCAAGTTGTTAAATTTTGTTTAAAAATTAAATCTAGAAATACAACGTAATTCTCAATAAAAGAAAATGAACTAATTGGTTTAAAAATTGAATAAAAATATTTCGCCAAGAAAGTTTGTGTTAAGCAGTTGTAGTACTTGTTTGCTGCTAATGCTTATTTATGCTGTTGATATTAGGGTAACTAATATATTTTGGACACCCTGGGTCATTTTTCAGCAAATTTCCCAGTTTAAATCGAAAAACTAACTCAACTCGCATGCCATTTAGAAAGATAGGACTATTCTGCATTTACATAAACAGTTTGTACATAGAAAATGTGTTTATTTTATCCGAAATTATTTTACTTTAATCGGTTCATTAATGCAACCGTTACAACACGTTACACACAGAAATTGAAGCCGTAAGAAATTTTTCAAATGTAAACAAAATTTTGTTTTTCAAATTTCTGAACCAAAGGCGTTGAACTTCTTCGGTTTTCCATTGTCAATCGATTGATTAGACTATGGGCAAGCATATTATACAACCGGTGTCGTGGAGTTTGTCGCCAAACGATAAAAAATGCCGGGGGTCCAAAATATATACTTTGAGAGTCTTAAATGTATTGGTGTGTCCAAAATAATGAAAAATAATGCTTCACAATTAAATTATTTTCGACGTTTTTTGGATCCTACAGGACCGGTTTGGCATTTGTACATCGTTGAGGAAGTTTTTCTCTACATTTTGGCATGTTCTTTGACTTGGTTACACTGTGCAATTAATTAATTGGGACAAAAAAAAAATCACTACATTAGGGGTAAAAAAAACGACCGTTACCCTATTCTTAGGAACATATTATGGTACATTAGATATGGTGATGAGTCAACAATATCATCATCATCTCGATATCTATAAAAAAATCATGAGTAGCATGATATATTGTCACACAGTCCTCCTTCAACGCCCAGTCTAGGTATACGTCACTGTCGCCCACTATTTTACCATTTGATTCCAAGACTTCAAATGAAACCCACTGTGACTCAAACGTTCGTCTACAACATCAACACCGATTTGCATGTGGCGACAACCTACTCCCATGGTCCAGGAATAAACCAGAATTAAAGGTTTTTTTTAGCCCATGAACCGATCACGCCATGCCGGGCGGAGAATTTCATTAAAACAAATGTCTCACGATTAATATCGCTTTCCCTCCCCCACTATCGTGACACTCCCACGCAGCAGCATCCTGACCGAAAGCTTGCAGCAACTCCGGTTAGTTCGGAAGCACCAATCGATGATCTAATCTGTCGGATGTTGCATCAAAGTTTACGGTGACACGAAGCAAGATGCCTTCCAAGGTGAAAATCCACACGAACAAGAAAAAGGGAAAATAGTCTTTACTTAAATAAATTGGTCATGTTTATGAAGGGGCTTACGCTTCGATTCGGGGATTAGTGCAAAATCGAATACGATGATGATGACCTACCTAAGTCGATGGAAAAAATCTTTTCACTAAGTGTACTTTAATGGAGATTTGCTGCCGTGATGTTGCAAAGATTTAACAGGGTCAGTCATCACAATATTGCCCACGCGCTCCAAAGTTAATTGGGCAAAACATCAAAGAAACGACAACGCATTGTTACATCGAAATCATTGAAACTGTGTTCGCTTTATTAATTCGCTAGATGGTGAACCTACTGAGGAAATGATAAACGTTTCATATTGCCAAAATACCTACCTTGAGTGACACGAATCGGCAGCAGGGGTCAATGTGAAGGCGTGAGGTTTGCCGTTAGCTGAAAGAACAGACATTGGAAAGTACAACTTACTTATCAAATGGTTACTAAATTACTCTGTGTATTACATCCAGCCTTTAAGTGTTTTTCCGGTTATTTTCGATTTCCCCTTGTCGGAGAAGGCCGGCGATGGTGTTCGAGCTGGAGAACTCGGCGGTGGAGGTTCCAGACGGGCAGGAGTTGGGGAACGTGAGCATGAACGGGATGAATCGGACTTAGCTGAACCCGACGGCGAAAGGGTGTCCTTCCGGAGACTGCCCTGTGAGCTTGGCGTAGATTCCTTGGCCTTTATCGACCCAGCACTGCTGACTTCGGTGGTGCTAGGTTTTCCACTGTCTGTTTTCTTGTCCAACGGTGGACTTACACTTGGAATGGGGGTTTCAGGACGTTTCGGAATACTGTCCGCACGTCTGGGCGTAGGACAGCGGTCGCCATTTTCGCTCATGACGTCCTCCGGGTCTTCCATGATTGGTGAACGTACTCGAACCTTACTCATATCGATCCGGATGTCATCCTTGTCTTCTTTGAAAGCCGTGCTGATCGTTTCTTCCGGAGGATTCACCGTCACTGCAGCGGGAGTTGTTGCTGATTCCTTGAGAGGGATCTCAGTCTCCTTCACAGGAGACTTCTTCTCTGTCTTATCCTCTACCTCGATGCTCTGGAAAGATGTCAAATCAAACTAATTGTAAAGAGGTCAACCACTAAAAAACTCACGTTGATCTTATCCTTCAACTCCACAAGCTTCTTTATTGAACTACGCGTGGTGGAACCTCGACGTTCGTTTTCGAAGGTGGCAGCATCTGCTTCATCCTCTTTACCTGCATCCTTTTTCAATTTGGTCGTCATGAACTTGACGTAGGCCACCCGAGTCACCGGAGTCACCTCCGACAGCTTCGGATTGAACTCCACCAGATTGTCCGTGTTCATGTCCAAGCCCTGGGTTGATCCTTCAATGATCTGCTTCCGCAAGCTCATCCTGCTGCGACGCATGATGGCTTCCGTTGAGTTACCGATCGGATCTCGGACCGTTGTATTCTTCCGGACCAGAGCGTTCCAGTCCTCGGGCTTCCTGTAACGTAATCCAACCATCAAATAATTGTTACACATTCAAAGGACAATTCTTACTTCTTCTTGGCGCTGGTACGGCTCCCGATGGCTTTGGCAATCGTGCTGAACACGTCCGCTGCCGGTTTGTCGTTTGCGTTTTTGAACGTTTCGTTGAGGAGGCCTTCGACGAAACCGATCTGGAAGTCCTTGAGGATGCGGCGCTCCATGACCCGACCCTTTTTACCAGCAACTGCGAATATTAATTGAGATGAAACAGGTGTAAGGGAGAGTGATCAGTAAATTGGAACGGTGAATTATGGACAACATCGTACCACCCTAGCAACAATATAAGTTTTATCATGGATTTAAAAAATAATTGTTGTATGAAAAAAAAAATCAATTTAATGTGGGCAGCAAACAGTTATAACTGGGAGATCCCGGAATAATTTGTGGCTGGCATTTAAATGGCTTAGCTGAAAAAACAGTTCTGAAGGAATTTTGTATATTTTGTATGTTTCATTGAATATAAAATTACTCAAACAATCACACTGCAATGTTCTGGAAGAACTCCATAAGATATTCAACCAAAAATTCTAAAATTCTAAAAAATCAATGTTTCCGAAATTTTTATGAAAATTTTATGAAAAATGTCAAACTTTTCTGAACTGAACTGATAAATTCTACAATTGCACCGAAAGTTTTCAATATATTCAATGATACAAGAATTGTATGGAATCCACATTTAAATGAAGATAATTTTTCTCAACCAAAACAGTTTTTTCTTCTTCTGTTATTGGTCAATACACTGATTATTGTTAGCTATTTGAATTTTGGAGACGAAAATGACCCTAAGTCACAATAAGTTACTTTTTGTAAGGGACTAAGGAAGGTTAAAATTTACACTCGGCTAGCAAGTCGCGAATGTGATACCTATATTATAATTAAAAGCAAGATTTTTTGGTTATGGCAAAAACCCTAGACAAACTCCTAATGAAATTTTTAGAGGAATTACACTGAGAATTTTTTTAATTATATCATCGAACTTGTTTTATCAATCGTTCTTATATAGTAAAAGACTTACCGACGAGTTCATGTTTCCAGAAAACCTTCAAAGCACTACACCTAACAACGAGCTAGCGAATTTCTTAAAAAGAAAGTGGCTTAATTTTTTGATGGTTTTGGTCAATGAACCATCAAAAAATCTACATCTACAATGTCCCTTTAGGAACCCTTGCTTTGACAATCTGTAACCGTAGAGTTTCTCAAATTATGTCCGGTTCCGGAAACCCGAAGCATACGAAAAGCAAGTTTCCATCGTAGTTATGTTATTCACATTGGTACTATTCGGTTGATGGATATTTTGGCCTAAAAATTATCTGTAATAAGAAACAAGTTACCGGAGCACATTGAAAATTTCTGTTCTGTATGGTTCATGCGGAACCGGTTCTGCAAGCATTTTTTTGATAAACTTTTTCATTTATTGTCCCTTTCGTATAAAAAATCAAAGACTCACCCCCTCCGTTACGCTTTTTGTACGATTTTTTTGTATGGGCCGAAACGCTTAAAATTCAAGTTATGTCTGATGTTCGAGGGTGACCCATTTCGCATAACGATGTTTCGCATACGGACGTTTGGCATAATGGACATTTCGCATAAAGCAGTTTCATACAAGAACAGGTAGCATTTTAAAGAAGGCATATAATTCTCATTTTGCCCAATGTCCATTATGCCAAATGTCCGTATGCGAAACGTCCTTATGCGAAACATCTTTATGCAAAATTTCCCACCACCTGATGTTCTGCCAAAATTTCATTCTAATCGGTCCATAAATAACTGAGATAGAGCTTATCAAAGTTGGTCATTTTGGATGGAAAATCGAAAAATTTGCAAATGTTTTGTCCAATACTGTAGGTACCCGTATTATGGGATATTTCAGTTTTAGTACCAAAACTAGGCATCCGAAAGCTCAATCTTCATGATTTTGAATAGTTAAATTATATATAGTTCAATTATAAATTCATGACTGCTTTGTTATTTTTAACACCGAAAGATTAAAGATGTTTCTTGTATCTCTGAAGAATTTATTGAAGTAGTTTTTTGCCCTGGAGAAGGGGCCATCCTTAGCTGAGTGTTTAGAGTCCGCGACTACAAAGCAAAGCCATGCTGAAGGTGTCTGGATTCGATTACCGGTCGGTCCAGCATCTCTGAACTGTTGAGTTTCCAGTAATCTCAGAACTATAAACTACCCACCATAAGTATGAAATCGTTGCAATATTGAGTATTGCAGCACTTTTAAGTTTAGCATCACCCAAAATCCAGTGATAAAATTTTTTTCAACAAAAATAAAAAATCGCAGGGGCTTAAAGACGTATTTTTTTAGATGACCTCAAAATACATTGATCTAGCACTTCAGAATCACGAGATAATATTAATTTTAGGTGATGCTAAACTTTTCAAGGTGCTGCAATATTCAGTATGAGTGTTGCAATACGCGATTCCATACCTATGGTGGGTAGTGTATAAGTTTTACCTAGTGCTTTAGGATTTTTTATTAATTTATCCGATGAAAATTAGAACTAAAACAAGCAATAATCTTTGTGGACAATAATAATTAGTATTCGTTGGTAAAGGGATTCATTATGAATTTATGAATGGATCTGTGAACAAATTCAAGCAAAAAATAATGAAAACATGCTTCAAAAATATCATGGAAAAAATATTACTAAAATAAATCCTGATGCAATTGCTGGAGAAATTGATGGAAGAAATTTTGGTGAAATGTAATTAGATGAATTCCAAGTGAAACTTCAGTTTAAGTTCCAGGAATAAATTGAAAATAAACTCCTGAAGAAACCCGAAACGCTTTCTGTATGAGTTTCCGGGATTTTTTTTTATCTTTTTGAAATCCCTGTAACAACCACTAAAGTTCCCTATACTTAAAAGAATCTATGAAAAAAAAAATCATTGGTGTGTTTCTGAATCAGATTCTGAAAGTAACCGATGAAAATAAGTTCCAGCGTGTTGCCTGTTACCAATTCAATTTTTGTCACATACAACATAAGTTAGTGCTTGAAATGGACTCTAATTTGCTTATGAAAATCTGTTTTTTGCTATCTGCATTCTCATGAATTGGGAATGTTGAGCTTTTCTTATTTGTTCGATTTTGACAGCTTGAGTATCAATTGTGTACCATTTTCCGCATCACAGATAGTTTAATCATCGCATTACAGATAGCAAGTGCTTTGTAATGAAAGGTTTTCTCAAATACAGTAATAAACGTAACTCGATTTTTTTTTTTGTTACGTTATATCGAGGTTACGTTATATCGAAGCAAAATATTTTTTTTTATGAATTTCGTTCATCATGTATTGTTTTGGTGAGAAAATGGGTCTTATATTGATATTATTGAACTAGCAGGCATTTTCAGTTTATCTCACATATTTTTTTAAAATATTTTTCCGTATATAATTTTTTTATATTTTTCTTTTTGTTTTATTTTTTACTTTTACCTTTTTATTGCAATAATCCCTAATGAAATGTATTCAGGGAAAAAAAACTTTGCAGGAATCCTTGAACACTCGGAGAAACTATAAAAGGAATTCATAAATGAGATCTTTCAGAAATCTTTAAAAATGTTAATGTTGAGCAATCCATGAACATTTCTAGCAAGCAGTTATGGAATTTCAAGAATTTTGTTATGAGGAACTCGTGGTAAAACTCCTAAAGCAAATCTTTTTGTAATTTCTGGACAGAATTTTAGAATGAATGTCCCAAGAATTCTTTGAAAAATGTTTTTTTTTTTAATTCATGAAGAAATCACTAGAAAACTATCAAAAAAAGAACTATCTTCGAGTAATTTTTCATGCAAAAGTTTCTGAACGAATACATTGTGGAATTTTCGGTAGTATTTTAGGAGAAATTTCTGGGGATCTCAGGAGGAGGATGCTCAGTTTTTGAAATCCGTGAATATGTTTTTGTAATAAAAAACACCATAAAAAAATTTTCTAGACTTATAGTCTTCAAGAATTACTTGAAGAACCCAATGAAAAAGATGATTGGAATCTTTCTTAAGAAATTCGTGATGGAATCAATGAAAGATTTCATTTCACATAGAATCCTTGAAGAACCTAAAGTAGTATATAGAATGGTTTCTGCATAAATATTTGTAAAAAGTTCTGCAGAAAATCATGATTAAATTGGTGGAGAAATGCCAAGAAAATTGTTCTTCAGATTTTTGGACGAATACCTGTACAGTTTTTTTAAATAATTTGTAGAGCATTCCAAGAATTATAACTGGATTGTCCTTTAAAGTGACCGCTGGAAGAATTCATGAAAAAATGCTGAAATAATTTATAAATTTCTAGACTCCGGAAAAATATAGGGTACCATATGTGGAATTGTTTGAGAATTCATAGTTGAATCCACTTTGTATCCTGGAGAAATTACACATGAATATCAGGAAGGTTAACTTGTGGAATTTCTGGAATATCCCTGTCGAATTATTTTAAGAATAGGTTTTTAAGTTTTATACATGAATACCAGGACAGTTTAAGATAAGCCCATGGAGCAATTATTGGCGGAATATCTGGAGGCATCTTCAGAATCCGTCGAGAAAATTTCGATATCGATTTATGACTGTATTCAGTGATAGTAAATGCTTGAATTGCTCTGATTTAGTATTGGTAGGTGTTTGAATCTTGAAAAATGTTGTATAGCAGTTCATAAACCATGTTTTTAATAAAAATTGTAAAAATAAATGGGTCAAAAAAAAGTTACGTTATATCGAGGTAAAAATTACGTTATATCGAGTTACGTTATAAAGAGGTTACGTTATATCGAGGTATTACTGTATTACTTCACGTTTGAGCAAAAAAACTGGTTTTAAAAATTTGTAAAATGATGATGGTTATTTTCCTCTTAAGGCTCAAGAATCCATCATTCAATCATCAGCAATAATCAAAAATGAAAAACCAGTTTTTTTGCTCAAATTTAAAGAAATCCTCATAAAAATCTATCATTATATAGATTGATAGCAAGTGTAATGCAATGATAGATTTCTTGAACATTTCTTAAATTTTGAGCAAAAAAACTGGTTTTGAAAATTTGTAAAACGATGATGGTTATTTTCCGCTTAAGATTGTTTTTAAGACACCGGCACGTTATTGCTTCCAGTGGACGATTAGCCCTTTGAAGGAAGCAGCACACTAGGACAACGGACTAGCATGCAACGCCCAGTGGCACAGTCGAAATACATTCCTGACGAAAAGTTTTCAACACTGAAGCGAAAATCGAGCGCACACCCCTTGACACGATGCGACTAACTGTTGGTAACACTAACTGCATGCCACGAAGCCCAGATTTGACCTGAACATTGTAGCAGCAGATGCCAAATATTAAGCTATTTCCATTTTACTTAGCTAGTGTTTACCAGCATCCAAGTAATTTTGTATCCTACATTTCATTTTCATTTTCATTTTGCAGCGTTTGGTGGGGGCAATGAGAGCGCAAGTCAGTCC